>NW_010550343.1:0-52549 GCF_000687285.1 Phaethon lepturus | reverse complement strand
GGGCGCCGGGCAGCCCCTTTGCCTACAGCAGCCTGGCCCATCGCTGGAACCGGAGTAATGAGAAACAGGCCCCAGGCAACAGTTCCTCCGGGAAACGCTGTGCTTCAAGGGGAGGTGCGTC
The DNA here is from genome assembly GCF_000687285.1 of Phaethon lepturus. NCBI lineage: Eukaryota > Metazoa > Chordata > Aves > Phaethontiformes > Phaethontidae > Phaethon > Phaethon lepturus. Next base: position 52,428 of record NW_010550343.1, on the reverse strand, counting down.
CGGCAAGGGACAGAACTCAGCAGGTTAGAGCTAGACATACGGTCGTGGAAAATGAATTTTAGGTCTGTATAGACAATTAATGACCAAAATGCTCTTAGTGCTTCAGAATGTGGCTGAGCCTTGTGGGTGTGCGGTTTTAGCCAGCCAATGTATCGTCCTGACTCTCTGAGAGATGGGGGTCCGCCCCGTGCAAGCCCCTTGGCTTTGTGAGATGCTGCCAGGCAGCTAGTGGGGTGTTTGTTTTAGGGGGTGGGCTGGGGACACTGGCAGTCCCTACGAGCTTCTACACGGGTAAGGACAAGGCTTCTGTATTCGCAGCATTAAAACTTTATGAACCCAACACACGACCGAGCCAAACAAAACTGGGGCAGCAGTCCTTACAGGACAGTTTTAATACCTTGAAAACGCATGGTACCCACCACATATAATGGCCATTGCACCTCTGCAGCAACTGGAGCTGAGAAAGAAAATATGAGCGGACCTGGAGCTGTAGCACTTTGCTGGCAGAAGAGTTGAGGCCGGACAATTTTAGCACCAGAGAAGCCAAAATCCATCCCAGGCTCCCACTGAAGCCTACTTTGATTCGTGTCGAAAATATGTTTCCAACTATTGTCTTTAGATCACTTTTTCCCGGATAATAACTCGCATTAGGACACTTTGCGCCCTTGTTCTTTCGTGGTTACTCATAAGCTGAAGGGCCTCCTCATGAGCACGTTTCGTCTAGCTTGGAAGAGGTGATGTACGTGTCTCGGGCTGCGTCTGCCCCAGATGTTCACACCTTTCACACTCTTCATTTAGAAACCTCTGCTGTCACAATTATTCAGCCAAAAAGTAGTCCATTTAGTTTATTGTTAAAAGCTAATTGCACTGGCGCATCAGCCCCTTTAATATTCTTTTAAAAATTTTGAGTTTAGTATATCTACATCCTAGGTGTGGAAACAGCCAAAATCAAAGGAGATGTAGCAAACTTCAGACACACCCAGGAATGGCAGAAAACAACATCTACAACAAAACGTAAGTAGGGAACTTTCAAACCAGAAGGACTCTGGGAAGAGCATTACCTTGATTCAGATGCCAGAGAGGTAAACTTAGGAGATACATTATCGTGAGTAATTATACATAGCTACTCAGCACTGCGAAGTTCCCTATTTTCAAAGAGTTTAAGGTCAAGGAGTGGATCCCATTGCAAGGCTCACATTGCAAGAGTCTATTTTCACACGGGGGAAACGTTAGTGGCTTCTGAGGTCTCCTTCAACCTTTTTGACTTTTCACAATTTAAAAGACCTGAAAAGGTTAAAAGAAACTTACTAATCTGAGGAAACCTGTACTAGAGGATGAGGCACAACACAGAAACTTTTCTTCCGCGGGGTACCTGGGGCTGAGCATTGCAAGGACACGCGGAGGCGCGGAAGCATCAGCTTTTGACACAAACTTAGCAATTCCTCCCGTTACTTGTACGGAAAAATGCCAATGGGCAAACGTTTTCAGATCCGTGGAGCAAACAGACTCCAGCAGTGCTTCAGGACGCCGCGCAGCATCGTCTGGCCCCGCACAGCACAGGGAGCGACGGGGATGGTAAAAGAAGCTCTCTCGCACCTCGCTGCCTGCATCCGGGAAGAGCTGCTGCCCTGGTGCCCTGGTGCGGGCGTCCCCGAGCGATAACCTCCAGGCTTATCTGCCTGTCGAGGCAGTCTACTGAAACGTGAGGGGTCTACTGAAGTGAGCCGGTTTATTTTACGTGGCTCTGAAGCAAAGGAGGCGCGTGCCCCGCTGCGAGCGTACCTTTTGGTCATCCCTTCCTTGGCCTCTCTCCTGAAGTGGTCCTGAGGGCGTGAAGGAACATTTTTTTTCCTGGTCATTTAAATAGCACACAGCGTCCTGGCTCAAGGTGTGTTCTCGCCGTGATGCTCAGTTTGGTTTGTCTTCACGTGCTTTGCCTGGCAGCCTCACCCACTGCGAAATACCCTGTTCTGAGGAGGTTTGCCAAATCATGTGTTTTGCTTTTTGATGTCAGAGGTGACAAGACACCACCAGAAGCAGGGACCTACTGATGTAATAAGGCAGGAAAAAATGTTACTGGAAAAAATGTTACCAAAACAAAGGAATGCTGTTGAACACGGAGTGAAATCAGATCAACCCCATAAGATCTTGTTCGCTAGGTCTTAGAGAATAATGCCTTTGGGTGAATTAGAGCACATGTACAAAAATACTTCCTCATGCCTATTTTTGGTCTAAACTCATAATAAAAGAGCTGATCCCGTTGTAGGATCTCAATGCTGAGATGCACAGAGAACCCTGACCTAGCAAAGCACTTAGGCAGAAAAGCAGTATGCTATTACAGTGCTTTGATAACTGTCATGGAGATTTTGCCCTAAGTGAGGTAAAGATCTGGACTTGGGAGGGGAAGGTCTTTGGCATAAGAGCAGTCAGTGTTTTTTCCTGCAGACAGTAATCCCTTCAAGTGCTTTGCGCAATGCAAGATAAAACAGGTCCTTTTCTGCCCGGCAGCTCTCCAGCCACTCCTCCCCAAGGCTGTAGCGTTGCATGGGGGCGTTGTGACCCAAGGGCAGGACCCTGCACTTGGCCTTGTTAAACCTCATACAGTTGACCTCTGCCCATCGATCCAGCCTGTCCAGATCCCTCTGCAGAGCCCTCCTACCCTCCAGCAGATCAACACTCCCACACAACTTGGTGTCGTCTGCAAACTTACAATAATTTAACAAACTTTAATAATAATTCCTAAGCCTATTCCTCTAACTGTGTGAATGCATAGCAAGTCTCTCTGGTAGCTCTGGTAACCTCTCCTAGCTTCATTAATTTTGCCTGCGTTACTGCCTCTTTCACTTCCCCCACCAAGTCCTTTGCCTCTGCGGCAAATAATTCCCAGCGGAAGATGGTCTATGCTCAGAACTGTCTTTTCATCCCTGAATAACAGTCCATGGAAATTAGATGCCCAGCTAAGTAAAATACAACTAGCTAAATACCAGTAAAATTGTGTCATGGAAACAGACCCTGCCTTTGCTTTTACCCACCGCCTGTCAGACATAATCACAACAATAGCAAATTAACTTTAGGGGAAAAAAAAAACCCTGACAGGGCAAAGATACTCGGGCAATATTCAAATGAACCACTTAACCTTTTTGGTACTAAAAGCTTCCTGCAATAGTGAAACGTTAGTCATTAACGCGATGTGCTTTGTTAAATATTAGGCAAGAGTGCACAATTTACCACTCACATACACTTAGCGACAAAGAGCCATCTGTGTTGACTACAATCTCCAGGATGGGAAGTGTGCTGTGAATGGCACTCCAGCCTAGTAAAGCTCTGGTGTATGGGGAAAAATACACAACAGCCAGTACGTCATGGGAAAAGGTGATCCAGAAAGGAGAATAATCCTGTTTATGAGGTTATTCACCCTCCTCAGTGCTACCCATCCTCTGCAAGCACAGAGGAGGGCCCAAGGAAAAGAGCTCCGCGTAGGTAGTGGGCAGGTGAGGAAAACTGCCCAAAGCAGGGTGTTGCCCATGCTGTCTGCATCGTCTCATGGACATTTCATGCATCTCACTCCTTAAACTGACAGTCACAATTCACTCGGTCACCAGGTAGCACAAGCATCGTAACAGAAGCAGTGCTGGCATGTAAACCCCTGAAGCATTGACTCGGGGCGCTGGGGAGGAGAAGGTGAAGAGAATGACAACTTTAAAATATTTTCCCAATTAAGCACGTGGACACAAACGCTGCATGAATGGGACCTTTATGTAAAGTGTGTCAAGTTCCTTCCCAAGTAAGGAAGTAAAGGAAAAAAAGGAAGACTAGATTTTTTGTCTGTCAGGATTTCATTTTTGTCTTCTTATGTTCAATGCAGAAAATTTCTGTGGACTCCCCCACTGGCCTTTGCTAGCCCTTAGTGGCTCCCGGTTCATCCTGACCAAAGCGCAGTTGGTAGCTAATGTCAGTGGCGCTCCGTCTATTCTCCAACGTTTGATACGAAGGATAAAACATCCTGACAGACCTCCGCTGGTCACTTGACAAGCACGGATGTTAGCCCAGAGCACGTTAGTAGATCCTTAAACAAAGGTTCTTTAAAATATCTAAGTCTGAATTTCATTTGCTGTATGATAAATAAAAATTTCAAGATGAGCTTCTGAGCTGTAAAATACTCTGTTTCTTTGTTTTAAACATGAGCATTAGTATACCTATATAAATTCATGTTGAAATAAGAAACATTATTTGGCTAGCATCACATGCATTTCAATTGCCTGAAATTTTTCTTCTTCTTCCACAAGAGCTCAGAAAGTGCTTTAGACAGCTCCTGACCAAGACACAGTACAAGTGTCGTCTTGTTTAGCTTTAATGATACTGCTCTGGGCAAGGTCAGCTGTTTCATATTGTTCTGTCAAGAAAAGAAAATGTATAAGCAATAAGATCTGAAAGGTTTCTGGCCTTCTGGGAATCCTCCCTGCAAGGATCACTACAGCAGAAAGTCTCAACAGGAGCAGCAACAAAAATATGTGGCAAGAGCTTCTACAGCATAAATTTGTATTTTTGATTATTTCCAAGTCCTTTAGACTCAGAGAAATGTTGTACGGTTTCTACTGAGACCTAGAGAGGGATTCTCATCAGCAACAGGAAATTCAGGGGATTCTTCAGCATTACAAGCTCCTTATTTGTGACATATATCCAAGCCCATAATGCAGTAGTTCGTATTCAGACAACAATGCAATTAAGATTCCGGAAGCAAAGTTTTACAATGAAAATCCCTCTGCTGTGAGCCATGATTTCTGTATATTTCGGGATTTTGTATGAGCTAGTTGCTCCCTTCTTTCCAAGGACAGAGACAGTCTCTACTATATCTTGGAAAGTCTACGGAAACTTTGCAGATGTGAATCATAGGAGTCTTCAGCTGGTGACTTCTACTTCTGCTGGCAGATGCCAGACAGAAACACACACACGCTAAAAACAATCGAAAAACAGCGAGGGAAGATTTGCTACAATTTGTCCTGGATCTCTCACCACAAAAATTTTTTTCAACTACTTCTCTACAATATTGGCTGCTTAAAGTCACCCTTGCCAGCCACAATGAAGAGCTGAGAATACATTAAATGCCAAAATGTAAAGCTGAACAGTTCTTGTCACAGTACGTTATGATACGATGATGGTGCTTTTTCTGAATTGTTCCATTAGAAAAGCTATTCTAAGGGGAAAAAAAATGGTTAGCAGTCAAAATATTAGGAAGAATTCTTAGTAAATGCTGCCTTTAAAAGTCTACTAGAATAGCTATGGAGATTGCACGTATATGGAATAAAGAAAAAATACAAACAGTTTTATGCTAATGTCTCTCTTTGGCTGGGTTTAACTGAAAGATTCAATCTACATTAGTAATGTATAGGCCAAGAGAGCAAAGGGGGAAAAGATACATTTCTAGAAGTATTTGTGATTTTGGCCAATAATAAATAGTTGCATTAAAGGTAATTAGCAAAATGAGTCCATAACTAAGGATACATGCTTAAACTGAGAACGATGAGCAGGCACTAGGCTGATCAACGGGAAGCTGTGGAAACATTAAATCTGACCTCAGCCCTAGCAGTTGCATGGTGTGGAAACAGGAATTCTGACCTCAAACGAATTTTAATCCTACAGGTTGCACCCCAGGCAAGGAATGAGCAGAGTGGGTTTTAAGAACCCACCCGGCCTCATGCCCACAGGTTACCTGGGTTATGGTGACTGGTTTTACAGATGCACAAGTCTCTGTACTCTATCACCGTAGCACATGGCATCAAGTTCAGAATCCCAAATATTGAAGCTCAGTAGCAAAGACAACTCAGATCCCAGCAGACTTCTCTGCGACCTGCAGATAGCCTCTCCTTTCTGGGGAAAAAAAAACAAAGAAAAAAAAAAAAAGGCAAAGCGAATCTGTACTGTCAGAGCCAGCACAGGACGGTTCTCGCGTGTAGAGGTGCTGCAGAGCCTGATGCCAGGGAACCTGCAGACAACGTCCCTCTTTAAAACGTTACCAGCGACTTAACCCCTTGGCGAGCTGTCCGGGGGCACTGCCAGGCTAAAGGTTAAGGTCTGGTCAGGGCTTCAGGGGTCTGCCGTGCTGAGACTTGGAAACTCGGCGCGGCACCACCGCGGCAGAGCACTGCTGTGGGACACTGCTGGTCAGCAAACGCGGCTGGCGTCCTACCATCGAGCCTCTTCAGAAGTGTGTTATTTCAAGCGAGGGGAGTTAATCAGGATGCTAGTTCATTACTTAGGTTCCCCATTTAACAAATAAACACCTTCCCCACTCCCCCAAATCTGTCAGTTTAATGCAAAAGCAAGAAGAAGACTTGCTCTCCGGGGTGCTTCCCTTCACACTCTGCAGCACCCTCCGTCCGAGTCGCCTTTAGAAGCTCCAAAATCACATTTTTAAGGCCCACTGGCAGCTGCACAGTTACTTTTCTCACTGACTTGCAGAGCATAATTTCTGTTATTAATTCACATGCATGTATAATACTTGCAGAAGAGCCTTCCTTTATCTGCTTGTACTTAATCCACAGCTCAGTGCTGTTTCCCTGTCCCGCCGTACTCCTCATGGGCACTGCGCTACATGCTCCCCAGAACCAGTCTGGGCACGGAGCTGAATTTCCAAGGGATCTCTCTGTCCAGCACTTCCCAGCTCTTTCCTGAAATTCCCGTTAAAAACTGCAGGCTGGCATTAGTTTATGTCAATTATTGTTACCAACCAATGCTTTAAACGTTGGTGCTATAATGGCATCGCGGTTGGCGTGGGGGAATGGCACACGGCAAAGAAACCAGGCGAGCTGGGCTAGGAGAGCAAGGCCAGCCTTTCTCTTCAGAAGTGAAGAATAATACAGGCTGTGTATTCATTATGAGAGAATTTTGGCTCCTGTGGTTCTTCTTTCCTCAGCATGGTCTCGGTCGGGGACTGATGATGGAGCGGGGCGTTGCTCCCACCGCGTGTGAGTGGGAGGGTGGCCCTAAGCAAGGGCAAGTGAAACGTTCTTTCCCAAACAGGGGTCATGCTTGGATACCTGAACTCTCCAAATAATAGTGAATACCTCAAGGACCCGGTCCAAGACACTAGACTTGAGGTGTTTTTCAAGAGGCCGTAGAAGCGGTTGGGAGCCTCAGCAGCTTTAGGAATGGGGACTGGCGTTGCCGGTTGCCTTTAGGGGTACAGGCAGCGCCGTAGCCAATACGCCACCGCAGCCCAGGTGTGCTCAGTGCTGGGATCCAAAATTCACTGGAATAAACTCAAACAGGCCCAGAGGAGGATTTTGAGCAAGGTTTTCCACCTTGGGGCCTGCTCCATGGCTGTGGGGTTTGGTGGGCGACTTCCACACGGTCTGCCGGAGGAAAACAAGCTAGTGTATGTACGTACGTACACATACCTGCGCGGGATGTTTGGAAGGGCTTTCGCGCCTGACTTGGGACATTCCTGCCAGTCTTCAAGTCAAAAGAAGTTGCTTGACTCCTTAAAGCAGTGGATTTCAAGTTTGGCTTAAATATGCACAACATATTTTATCAATCATGTACAATATGTACATATGATACATAGTTTTGTATTTGCATATATATGTATACATATATGCCTATATATAACTATATAATTGTCATTTTTTGTGACTGGTTTCTATAAAGCAGCAAAATAGACATCATGTGATTGTCTCATCTTACTACAACAAAGTTCTTCCAGATTTGGGGTGGAGGGGAGAGGAGAAGGGAGGAAGAGAGAAACTGCACGTGAACACTTTTGTTTGGGGGCATTGAAGGCATTTAAGGGACCTTTAAAAAATCACATTTAAGAGACCTCTCGTTCATCCTGCGAATAGTACAACAACAGCTTGCAGGAAATTATAATTATCTCCTATTACCACTTGCTGGTACCCTATAAAATATTCTTTTAAAATATCTAATGCGTTGAGGTGTGTCAAGTAGCTTTTTCACCACATGATGTGTGATAAACAGGATATCTCTCGTAATCAGAAATCTAAAGCATGCAGAATGTAAAGATTAAAAGAGCAGTGTTTTTCTTTAAATGAATGTAATCAATGCGCTTATTAGTTTGCTGCGGCAGAAGGAGGGAGTGGGTGGGTGTTTCAGAGTTGGCACATGTCTATTTGGCAACAGTGAATAGCCTGAGTGTTTATAGAGAGAGCTCTGTGGAATCCCTAGATTCTGCAGATTTCCTTACCAATTTTGTCTCAGATAATTAAGGATTTTAAATAATAAAAGAAAAAGTTAAAGAGGAAGTACAAGCTCCAGCTGGATCAAATAAAAAATAAATTAAAAAAATAAAAAAGAAGGGTTTTTAAGTTCTCAATATTGCCTTAAAACTAAAAATCAGCACTAAAGCGCAATTTGGCTCTTAAAAGTGACTATGGAAAACTGGCACCTGCTTCCTCAACAGATCTACTCCCTGGATGTATCCAGAGATATATCTTCTGAAACTAGTGATTAAAAAAAGTTTCTACAGCTGTTGGACCTGCAAGACACAACCCGTAAATGGGACAAGATTGAGCTAGAGTCTTTCTGGTCCCTACCTGGCTGAACTGCATCACTGCACTGGCCTAAGTCCCCAGCTGCAGGTTTGGATAAAGCTGTTGTCAGCCATGGTGATACACCAGCAACAACCCCCAGCGTCTTCATATCCCACTCTCTTCTTCAAGTAAGGCTAAAATGTTGCGGCAGCCCTCCTCGTCTACGTGGAAAAACGTGTGTGGGTTTGCACACACGCAGCCTAGTCGCTCTTTGGTCATGCCTGGGTATGACCGTGGCAGATGTTCAGTTCGGAGAAAGCCTCCCTCTCCTGCCTGGTGAGCAGGACAACCTTGGCGTAGGCACAGCGAGCGCATCGCCTGTGGGAGCAAAGCTCTGGGTGCAGCAAGCTGGCCGGAGCGTTACTGCCTCTTTCACGCCCACGAGGCTCCTGGAGAGCCAGTGTGGAGGAGGCAATGACACGGAGAAAGAGTATCATTTGGTTTTGAGGAAGGACTGCTGCCACCCCAAAGCAGTGGTCATTCATCGTACCTCTCCAGCATCTCCTTTCCATGGCCCAGCCTCTCACCCTGGAGACATAAATCTGTTTCATCTACAATTCCAAAATGCCATATGCCAGTTTTGACCACCCTCTAAAGTTTGTGTAGCCATATTAAGGCCAAACAGGCCTGTTGAACTGAGCCCATGGAGGGCTGGTGGCCAACTCGGAGCAGGTAGGGAGGCAGCACTCTTTCTTCACTGAGAGCAGCATCTCCAGTGCTATCATCGGCCATGAGGACGTGGCTCAGGACAAAGCACGGGGCCTGCGAGCAGCCCTAAGGATGGACAGACAAGGTCAGGATGCCAGGCATTAGCATTTATTTGGCTTCTCTACTGAAAGCTTGGACACTGTCAGGAAGATCAAGAGCTGAAGAGACATCCCGTGCCATTCCCACTGTTTGAGTGTTACCGAATTCCTGCAGCTCGTGGTCAGGCGGCAAGTGATTTCTCTGTAGTCACACACGAGCTCTGGAAAGGAGCGGGAGCTGAACGGTTTCCCATGTCCTAGCTCAGCACCATAAGATCATCTTCTTAACTGCAATATTGTTCTGAATTGTTCCAGTCTTTATGACTGGAACATATAGCCGTAACTATAGCATAGTTATCAAATTAGCTCAAAAAACTTTTTTTTTTTTTCCAGAAAGAATAAACTATCTTCCCTCATTCTAATACATACAACGTATGTATATAATACCTGGGTACATACAAGTGTGTGTGTGTGTATATATATATATATATATATGCATATAATACACTGATCAAATACTATTTTATTATTACATGATAACGTCTGGTTGACCAGAATCTGTTTCCTACTTTTACCATGACTAAAAGAGACTGATACTCTTGGGCAATGTATTATTTTGCCAGTTATATGAAATTAAAAGCTAAGTAAAACCAGCAGCAATTCAGACTGGGGAAAAATCTGTATATTGTAGAGATGTTATATCTAGTTTTGCCCAGTCAACGGCTAAAGGAATTAGACAAAATAGTATTCAGGAAAATATTTTTTTTAAATGCATACCTACTAGATGCACTTTGCCCTTTTGTCTTTTTAAAATTTAATATTCAGAAAGTTACGGTGAGCCACTAAACCACGGAACAACGCCGTGCGCTATGCGCAGTTGTAATTGCCATATCGCAGCTCTGCCACACCCCCGCTAAGGAGGCTCGGTCTTTCCTGTGAAGCCAGATCCTCCTCAGACACTGGCACCCTCCTCCTACCCCCCAAAAAAGAAAGATTGTGTGCTTTTATAATCGCTCCAAGAGCCACTTCCATACACTTACGGCAGACCCAAAGTCCAACACCAGTTTAATCTTTGCGTTAAGGCCATTGCACTGAGGCTTCTCCCTCCTTAGAGGTGTCCTGTCACCCGGGGAAGCACCAGGAGGCATCCCACAAGCAACCTCCAAAAGGTCCCAGCTCCAGAGGCTTCGCCAGCATTAGGAGCCTCACCAGACCTTTCTGGCCACAAACCTCAGGATGTGGAGTAGCCTCATTTCTACCTGGCGGGAGGGAGAGGGAGAAGGGATGAACCTCCATTTTGCTCTCCCCTGGACTGGCAAGAAGCCATGGCAGGAGGGCAACCCATAAAGCACACTGTGCCGTACGCGTTGATGGGATTTCACAGAGGATAAAGGTCAGATCTTAAGTTCCTAAAAACATAAGGGCCTGATGTAAAGGTCCGTGAAGTCCCTAACATTTCCACTGACTTCGGATCGGGTCTTGAGTATATCACGCACCTGGATATTATCCTTAGACAAGACCAGAACAATTGTCAGGTGGAGGAGTCAGGCTGAGGCAAGAGGCGTTTGCTCGCCCTGAGCTGTGAGGTACGGTGGAAGCCCCATCCTGCATCCTTTCTCAGCACGCAGAGTATCTGCATAGAATATTTTAAATCTTATCCTTCAAAGCACTTTCCCAGCTATTCAGCTTTGGCGGTGACCATTTTCTCATACGATGTTGATTACCCCTACCATTTCCATGACCATTTATTATAAATAATGGCCGTGCACAGCGCTGTGTAGGTGAAGCACATTAATGGCGATACCACTCTGCGATGGGGGCATGCAAAGCTGCTTCTATGGGAAGGTCCCTCCTCCCTCCTATTTTGATTTTTCTGCTGCTATACTTGATGACTAGCAATAAAAATGGGTAAACAGAGATCCAAGGGAAATGAAACTACATCTGCGGAACATTCAGAGCCAAAATACACAAGGTGGATAATTTGCATGCCGCATGTAAAAAGTAGTTATGCAGCTTTCTTCCTACTCTGTACATCTCCATAAAACATAATAATGGATTTCTAATTATACATCCAAATAATAGGCAAGCTGCAAGATGCTGGGAGAAAATTGGAAATGGGGAAAGAAACTAACCAAAGGTACAGATGTAACGAGGGTAGTGACATTTCTATAAGGATGCTTTAATGGTTGTTAAGTAGTCATTTTGAAACAGAAATTTTTAAGTGTCCTAATAGGAGTTTTCATTTTCAGACAATTTGCTATGCAGTTAAGTGATGTCAGACTACAAGCTGTAATCTACTACAATGACCAAAGAGGAGCTCTTTTCACGCCCATTAAAATATATAATTGGTTCCTAAATTGGCTTTCTGCAAAAGAAACCAATCAGATTTATGCCAAATTCAGGCAGCAGATGAAGTCTTGACTTTTGATGATAAATGTTCGATGAACTTCAGGCTAAAGTAAATCATTATATTTGTAAATGATAAACTCCTTATGGTAAAAACAAATCCGCAGTGGATTATGAAACACAGCCAGTGTCCTCTTTTTATTGGTAAATGACAGAATTTGGATGGGCCGTGGTGCAGTATGGAAGGGGCGCATCTTCTGCCCGTGGTGCAAAGTGCAAGCGTGCTGGCCAGGGCTTCCTCCTTCCCTCGGTGAAGCCCTTCCCCACCCCTGCCCTGCCCTGCCTACCTGAGGGCAGCCCAGCTGCCTGCCTCCTCCTCACCCGGCAGGGGTGTCGGTACGGGGGATCCCGGATCCCATCCCTCATGAATGACGGACGACATCCCAAAGAGTCGAAGCACTAGACATCTTCCCCACATCAGTTGGTGCCGCAGCTTCCGCACTAGACAGTGATTAATTGCCGGAGCTGGCTCCTCTCCTCGGACCTCCCCAGCCCCCAGGGTCGGCTTGGTGCTCCAGCACGTTCAGTTGCCCTTGACTCTCTGCTACCGCTCTGAGCTGCTCTGCCTCCTGCCCAGCTGTTGTTTCGTACCTTGGGATATCCTTATGGGGCAGCCGTCTTGCGTGTTCCTGGTCTGAGGCATCTTACGAGTCTTCCAGAGGGTAATGTGTATGCTTCGCACGCTCAGCCCATCAATATCAGCTCCATCAGCATACCTGATGCAATCAGCTATCCCCGGTGAGTTAAGGCAGAGATTACCCAGTAATCTTTCTGTTACAGAAACAAAACAGCAAATGTTTTATCTAATGACATTTTCTAAAAATCGTTTTCCTTTCTCATTTTGCCTTAGTCAAATAAAATCATTAAGTGTTCTTTGCAACTTGAGTACAAATGAGTCCTTCAGCCTTGGAAGCACGCAGTTAGAGGAGAAAATAATCTGACTGTTTGCTTAACCTTTGAAATTAAACAGAGTTCAGAGGTAATGTTGGAAGGGGATTTAGAACAGGTCTCAAAGTTACTTTCTCACAGGGAAAGAAACTCTGTGAGGGAAGCTGACTGTTAAAGCCTCTATGTCCCACCAGTTGTCCTAGCAGAAGCAACAGCTACCAGAGAGCTGTCTCGAGTGGAAGATGCGGGAGGGACCCCTGCAGCCTCACCTCATAAACATCCAAGAGAAGTCAGCACTCATGTCAAGGTCTCACCAAAGAACAAGTTTTTAATGCTTAGGAATTTAACTGCAGCTGGGTGAGGAGAAAAATAAATTCCTCTCTACCTTGCAGGCAATATAATCCATGGGTTAAGCTCAGTTTTAGTATTACACTAAATAACAGGGGCAAATAAGAAGGGGCAGCCTTGGCTTTAGCACTGCTGGGGTCCATCCCCACAAAAACTTTACAGCCTCAGTGAGATCTTTCCGAGTCTCATTTCCCTCTTGCAGTCAACACAGCCCACATGCCAGCACCAAACTGGCACTGCGACGCACCGCTGCGACTGCCTCAGCGATCCTGAGTTACGGCCGAGATGGGGATGTCCAGCTCAGGTTGAGCATGGAAGGTGGCACGCAGCAGAAAGTTGGATGATCCTGACAACGCAGGTGCCCCATGGTTTTGGAGGTGAGCTGAGTGGGGAGGCTACTGTGGAACTGCGTGCTTGCGCTCTCCTTTTTGCAATGGAGTTGAATGAAGCTGATATTGTCTCACACGATACCTGCAGTACGCACGTCAGAGCCTTCTCAGGCATTGGTGTTGCTGCATAGGAGCCCTCAGTGGGGATCTCAAAGTAGGTATCAAAGTTTTAGAGGTGCCATCAACCCAAATCCTACAGGGCTGCTCTGGGTCCTGAAACAAGGACTGTACCAAGACATGCTGAAGCTTTTTGAATCATTTCTGCCCTGGTACCATCGGTGCAATCATCTTTATCCTGGCATCTTCGTGTCTTATGAGAAACAGCAGTTACTAAGGGCAAGTGTAACCAGGCAAGCAGGAAGGTATCGGGGACCAGTCCCAGAACAGAGGGGAATGTGCCCGTCAGACCCGTTAGTCTGAAACTGCTTCTGTGATCTACTAGTCTGCTCCAGACCTGTGGCAAGCACACGTCACTCTGCTTACGTTATTTATTACCTCAGTATTGACAGCATCCAAGTATGATGTTTCTTCAAATGATGAAGAAATGGTCAGCACACATCTTGAACGCCTTGAAGATTTAGTGCGTTGAAATACAGGCCTCCTCCGTGGAGTACCCCAGGCTTTTTCCTTTCAAATTGAGCAACTTCCCAGCCGAGCGGGGCAGCACCTGCAGAAGCCTGGTAACCTCAGCTTACTTCTGAGAAAGCTGGTTACCAGGAGAGAAATGGCAGGTGGGATTGGAACTGCCCGCCAGGAAGACTTCAACATTCAGTTATTTAACACTGAAAACTAACAGTGAAAGTGATTGCTGACATCATGGTTGAGGGTAGATGCGAAGCAACATCATGTCTAAAGCCATTCTTGGCCATTTCTTTGTGTTTTGTTCTTCTCCCACACAGTTTTGTTTATGTGGGTGTGTACACAGGCAGTGACCTGTGTTCCCACGTGTTTGCAGGACATTTTAGTAAGCTACTGCCACCGATGCCCACTGGGTGCTTGCAGAGCATAAAAAATACATATGCTTCCAATTCTAGCCCGTGAATTCTTACCTATGTAAGGTATCACAGAATACTGTGAAAATTAACCTCTATATGCACAAGGATTTTATGAAACTGTACGGATACAATACAGTTTCAATAACAAATCACCATCCCCTCAGCAAAAACCAATTTCTGGCATTTTATCTAAATAATTATATTTATTATTAGTATGATTATGAGATTGTATGGTTAGTATGAGATTGCTAAAGGTAGGTTTAGGTTGGACACAAGGCAGAAATTCTAGGAACAGGTTGCCTAGGGAAGTTGTGGATGCCCCATCATTGTAAGTGTTCAAGGCCAGGCTGGATGGGGCTTTGAGCAACCTGGTCTAGTGGAAGATGTCCCTGCCCTTGGTGGGGGTTGGGAACTAGATGATCTTTGAAGGTCCCTTCCAACCCAAACCATTCTGTGATTTTAACTTTGTGATGACTAGCACAATTTTACAGTACCTTTTCCAAGCTTCACACATCAGCTGGCATTTCTTAGCCTAACATTGTAATTTTAATTTGAAGATACCACTTATATATTGAAATTAGACTGCTGAAAACTTGTTTTTCTTGTCAGGAGAAAAAAATCCTGGAAAAACACTCTGAATCTACCCTTTTGAAAGCCCATACATATATTTTCATATTCATCTGTCGTTTTAAAATCACTATTTACCAGGAAGATTCACCATCATTTCTTTCCCAAGTGTCTACATATCACTTCTGAAAACAGCTCATTTCATTAGATTGGAAACTGCTCCATCTCGTGGTAACATAGAGGCATTAATACAAAACAGAAACATCCTTACAGCTTTACCTTCTAACTGGCTTCCATACTAAAGAAACTTGACAATTACCAGAAATCGACAACATAGATAGATATATTCCATTTGTCTTAAGAGACAATTTTGGTATCTTAAAGCAAAACAACAATGTGGTGCAGGAAGAAAAAAGCGGGGGGGAAGCCTGGATGAATCACAACATACATTGACCAGAAAGCACAAGGAGGTTTATTTCTTTTTGCCCACATTCAGAAAACATTTTAATGTTTGAAGTACAAGCACCTGTCACATTCAGGACATTTTTCTGAAATCTTCTTGGCAAGATAAGTTGGTCCAGACTGCAAGTGGTTCAAAATTGAGACCTGAGAAGCCCGTCTCTGACACAGGTAGCAGGGAGGTGTTCAGGTTCTTTCAATAACCTCAAGAATGCAAGGGAATGAAAGGAACGGGAAGTTAAAACAGATTATTCAAACTGATAATCTGATTCTATGATTGTGCTGCTGTCACAAGTCAAAATTAACAACCCCAATGAAATTTCCTTATTTGGTTCTCCCATAAGATACTTCAGTTCTGACGAATCTGTAAAAATGAGTTGAAAAAATGCTAGTCTCACCTTTTGATCAGCTTTAACACTACAGAAGTAGTCCTTTTTAATAGAATTATTTCATCTCCTAACTCCTGAATGTTGACGTGATGACTGATGTAAAAAAAACATGTACAATTAGGGTTTTTTTCTTTTCAAAATGTTTCTCTCTCTTGGCTCAGTTTCAGAATTAGTTGGAAGCCAGAGCAAGTAGCTGTGAAGCAAGTGATCTGCTTGCACAGCATTAACTAGTATTTCTAGGGACTTCCTTAAGTTGTGATAAATTCTAAAGCTTTACCCTATCTAAAATTCTTGCTGGGTCTAAACACCAAAGGCTGTGTCCATGCTTTTTTGGAAGGTAAGACATTAAGAAATCCTTTAAAACAAGATAAAAGACTTTGTATGTTTTAAGTACTGATATGCTGTTGCACTCTTACAGCTTTATTGGCTAATAATGAGATAGGAAAATTAATATGGTCAAACTGATCAATTTTCATTTGTCTTAAGATGAAAATTCCACTGTTTAATCTCCTCCTGTATCTTCTTCAGCTAGCACCTTCATTTAAATCCATGTGCTTATGTACGTTTTGTTATGTAAGCATGTCAAAAGCATCCTTAGGTACCTGTCCCAGCATGGATATTTACTGAATGCTTTTATTACAAGTCACAGCTTTTGCCGAACATGATAATAGGTTATTTTGCTACACACAAACAATTCAGAGCTAAATTAGCAGAAATGCTAATTAAGCCATTTTGTATTTGCCTTAGTGTAAAAACACGTCCCATGTAACCCCCCACTTGTTTTTCAAAAAGAGTTAGGTGAATTGCCTCAGCTGTTGAATCAGCTTAACAAGTCATAGAATAACAGAAAGGTCTTTTCCAACCTAAACGATTAAGATCATCAAGTCCAACTGATACCCTATCACTGCCAGGTCCACCACTAAACCATGTCCCTAAGCAACACATCTACACAGCTTTTAATCCCCGAGTCACCTCCAGGGATGGTGACTCAACTACTTCCCTGGGCAGCCTGTTTCAATGGCTGACACACCATTTGATGAAGAAATATTGCCTATCTCTAAATTTAAACCTCCCCTGGTGCTACCTTAGGCCACCTCCTCTTGTCTTATTACATGTTACCTGGGAGAAGTGACCCACACCCACCTCGCTACAATCTCCTGTCAGGTAGATGTAGAGTCGCATATTTTGAGACAAACTACCTTAGCAATGAGAAATCCTGCTCAAGTTTACTGAGTATTCTCATGGAAAAAAAAAAAGTTAAAAAGAAGCACAGAGTGGTTTTGGGGAGTAAGGAACCAGAAACACATCATTCAAGGATGCATATCCAGTTTCTGACCTTCTCTGTTTTGCTCAGTTCAAGAGGTCTATTTACTTGCTGCCCCCTCTTGAATGGTGCTCAGGAAAATAACAACCTCTACACATCACTCATAGTTGTTTACCACCTGTGGTGACCTGATAGCACCTTTTGTTACCTCCGAAGTGTAATGTTTTTGGTATAATCTACAGCAAATAAGCAGCAGGGCAGGTATTCTAGCACTTAGAAAATCTGTCTGGGGAGAAAGAATTCCAAGTACCGAAATCTTCTAAATTAAAAGAAAGTTTGAAAGTGCCCTGTTAAAACTACCGAGTTGAATTTTTTTTTTTCCTGCTTTCTCCTGCTGAGATGAACCTTATACTTTTTTGCTGTAGCCCACCTTTCCTGTAGGAACTGAAGGAAGAGCTTCCTCCTCCTTGGAAGCTCTATCTATTTGACCTCTGTCCCAGGAAGGAAGTTGGCAATAAAACCAAACCCTTGCGCTTTTGGGTAAGTGCTGTAACCACTGATCTATTTTGGAAGGCTACAATTATAGACAGGAGGTGGGCAGCACTGTCATCACCTCCTGCTTCTGATCTTAAAAAAGAAGAGTTATGACTGTATTTGGCAGAGAGTTCAATGCTATCTTTTGCATTAGCCATTTTCAGAACACATCTCCTTGATCAGGCCCCTTGAGATTTAAGTGGTGGAGAAGAGTATTCTAAAAGATTAACTTCAGCCTAATCCCTCCAGTTTGTTCTGCATTTGGGGGGAGAAAACCTGACTCCTCCACAGGGTGATTCAGAGCACCTAAATTTAGGTACTTGCTCTGCATCAGTCCCCACTTAACCTAGGGAGGCATCCTGGAGACAACAGATTCCACAGGCAAAGGTTATCCTCTGTGACTCTTCCTCTCTCAACATTTCCTCAATTGTCAGTACCGTTCTCACTAGTTTCTCAACTCCACTGTAGCTTAGGTGGGAAGTTGTCACTTATCCTCTGATACCTGCGAGGCAAAAAGGGAAGCATGTCAAAGTTGTCCAAATACCTGCTTAGGAGCTGCCTAATTCCAGAATTTAGATAGTCAAGTCACTGAACAGACAGACTGATTTTTAAAAGTTATCATCCACCAGTTTCATAAATTGTTACTGACTTCAGTGGAGCTAAGATGCAAAGCTGGCACATCAGTATTTTAGATTTAGCATTTTGGCAAATCACCTCACAATTTTAAATGAATTTAAAGGAAGTTCTTTGTTGCTTTTTAAACACAAAACACAGTAGTTAAAATGGGAAAAAGTCTTTATTACTAAATATATTTATACAATAGTTTTAAATCATAATTTGCTAAGTTTTGAATTTCTGGTAGCATTCTGTTGTTCTTTAAATACTCAGACTTATCGCTTTTTCCAGGTGAATTTCCGTCTGGCTCCCTCTTGACCAGGCTTTTTTCGTTCCTTCACACGTGGGTCAAGTGTTAGTAATCCAGCTACAAAACACAGAAAAGCACCCATTTGTTTACTGTTATTAGTTAATATTACAGATATACTGTATGTGGGGGATTCAAGGTAGCCAGTAACTTTGCATATGACCTGTAATATCTAGTGTATAAAACACACTGAAAGGAATTTCATCAGTTCCTCTAATGTTTTAACTTTTCTTTAGTAACTGAACTTTCTTCACATTTTACTTTAAAAACTGCTTAAAAAATCCCACATTGTTTTCTATCTATATTGATTAAGCCTTTAGACCATTTTTTTTGATTGTGCACTCGTATCAGTAGAATATTTTTGAGCATGCAACCCCCAATATGTGTGTATTTATTCATTCATAAATTACATACACTACGGAAATTCTAAGATTTTCTTTCTGCACCCCAATGGATCATCAACACCGGGCCGCACACATCCCATTTTGGAGACCACTGCTTTAACACACATTTAGTGTTTCCAAAGTATATTTAGGAATGTCCAAAACATGTTCAGAATCATGCTGATCTCATTGCAAACACCCAACTCATTACAATGCTGGTTTAGAGGGGTATTCCTAGCAAACCATACTTGTCAGTACTGAAAAACTAAAATCAAAGAAACCCGTTGCAAAGATACTAGCATGAAGATAACTTTACTTCCACAGATGGCAATAGAGTGAAAAAAACATAGCTGTTGTGCCATTAATACATACAGGTATTCTCCCTGCTAGTCCAGAAAGAACATAGTTAAAAGCTCACTGTACCTAATTCTGTATTTGCTGAAACAGTATGGCATCTGATCACCAAGAAGCATCAAATACTGCAGTTACCCAAACAAGTTCTATCTTATCCTAGGTAACTTGTAAACTCAAAATAAAAGAGGAAAGAAGCTCTTTCAGTCTGGCTAGTTGCATGTAATATGTTTATGTACATTACCATCCCTTCAAAGTTAACCCTCTAATGTTCAAGTTCAAGAATAAAACTTTTTTAAACATGCGACTAAGAAGTAAAACAAAATACAATGTTAGTACCTTACAGCTCACTAATGCCTGATCCAGAGTTACTTGTTAGAGAACATACATTCATGCTTTGTGATTCTATGTTGAGGCAATATAAACTGGTTAATAGACCTGAGAGAGGTCATGAACAGATGGAAAAATGCTCAAGAAGTCATCCAAAATGTACACAAAGGATGCTAGGAAACAAGTGAAAACAATTTATAAATAAATGCAGATCCCTTTCATACAAAATACAAAGTTCCACTGGGATTATTTACTCAAATTCGCACTATCTGATCCTTAATGATCCTTGTATTAATTCCGTTAATTACCAGAAACACATTAAGAAACATTGAAATAATTTCAATTCCCACCTTGCCTCATGAATTCCACTTCCTTTTCTGTCACGAAACTCCTTAAGGCTTTTGCAGATGCTAAACGTATTGCTCCAGCCTGTGCAGATCTTCCACCACCAGACACTGTGCAAACCATATCATGTTTTCCAACTCTGTCAAGAAACTGGAAAGGGAACAACAGCTGTTCTCTAAAAATAAAAAATAATCATAATAATAAAAATTAAATAAATACATGCATATAAACTTACATACTGTGTACATTTCTTATCATAATACAGACAAAAATATAGTCAACTTTCAGGCAGAGATCCAGAAAGGCATTCATATCTTTAATTTCCTACTGATATCAACTAAATCAACTGGAAATTAGCAGCTAGGAGCATAGTCAGACTGCCAATGGTAAGTATTTTAAGTTCAATTTTACAATTACTTTTGTTTCACTAATTAGCTGTAAATGCCAAGATCCATCAGCTCTGGATATTTAAAGTGAGCAATCTCTCACTATATTTTTGAGCTCAGAAATCACAAATAAAATAAAAGTCACATGAAGGATAGAAACCTCCTTACGTCAGCCTTATGAGACGTCTTCTCTATATCAGACTGTGCACATCCTCCAAAATCTGAAGCTTTACATGAAGTCTCTCATCTTGTTTGCTTCCACTACGTTACTGTATGCCAGAGTAATTACACTTGGCATACAGTCTGCAAATCTCCCAGGAAACACTTAAAGACACTGTTTATTATTTATTTATTTTTAAAATAAACAGCAAGTCCTTTCTAGAGGGACCAAAATTTGAACTACTCAAGTAGTCTGTGCTCGTGGTTTTTGCATCGCTTCAGAACAGGAGAGACAAGAAACACAGAGCAAGGCTTACCTATCATTTCTTATACTAATGAGTCCTGAAAACTAGGAGAAAAATCAAGACCAATTTTCATAAAACATACAGTTGTACAGAACCAAGAACATAGCATCAACTCTGTGGAACACAGCACCAAAACATAATTGCATGGCACAACTTTTGCTGGAATAATTTAAGTACAGTAAGAATACAGCATTTCATAGTGCTCTCACCTGTCCTGCAGCACTGGGAAGTAATGTAAAATGTCTATTCCATTCACTGTAATTTTTCCAGTCCCATTGTCATAAACTACAGCAGTAGCTCTTGCTGTTTTTCTTGTACCTTAAAGGAATTAAAACCAATCTGTTATGAGGCTTCAATGTTCTACAGGACTTAAGTGCCCAAGAAGTTAAACACATTTCAACACTTTCATACAAATGTTAATACACATTTCAAACCAGCTGTTTCTTTTTGGGAGGCTGAGGTAACCAAAAAAAAAAAATTAAGAGAAGGAACTAAATACAAACAACGAACAACTAGCTTACAATATATTTTAATCAATGTCTATTAAGGGGACACACACATACACACACGCGCGCGTTGGGAGGAGGTAGAGGTAACACTCTACCTCCCATAACTTCATTAGATCAGGACAACTTTCTTGACCTGATCAAGTCATCAGTGACGTCACAGTATATGAAAATAAACATTTTATTGAACACCTACGTTTACCGTAAGTGCAACTTCCAGTAATATTAAAATACTTTCTAAAATCATACAAAGGTGCAGAAGTTTAAGAATATTCACATGGTTAACACTTCGATTACACTGGTATAAGCAATGCCTATGCATTATTTAGCATAGCTTCCTCAGAAATTACTACTTGCAGTTAGCTCTCTCGAAGTGCATTAGCTTCAACTTAAACCCTGAAAAACTCTTTGTGCTAAAGCCTAAGACCAATCTTCTGTAGCACAGAGGAAGCAATCACTCTGATAAAGGACTTAAGAAACAAAGGAGGCATTCTTCTTAATTTAGGGGTGTGATGGGACACAAACAAGACTGTTCTTAAACTTATAAAATCTGATGGCTTTTCTTCAGTAACATCTGTTGCATGTTCATCAAACTTCAATAACTACTGTTCTGAAGACACTATTGAAAGCAAGTGCGGATTAAATCCCAGTTTGGTGCTCTCACATCTCCTTGTTGTCACATCATCTTGAAGCTAAAACAGCTTTAACAGCTCTCGACATTCTGACCCTCAAATTCTCTGTGACCTTTGTTGTTCTTATCTGCTGCCTGCTGCTTACGAATACACATCATCTCTGACTAAGATTCCTCTTAAATGTACAGCATAAAGTGCATGCGTGCACATATACTTTGTCCAGAAAGTCATCAGACTTTCCTGTCCATGTTGTTGCTACATTATTTTTTCTAGGCCATCACTCATATCATTCTTCCACTATGTGTCCCTCTACTGAAAACATAAGCAGCCTATGTTTAGAAGATACAGAGACCTTCATGGCTTTTCTCTAACATCCCCTCTGTCTCGGTACCAATGATTGATTGCTGTCTCTGACCCATAATGCTAGTTGTGGTTTGTCCACTTGTTTAAAAAATTTAGGAGTTTCCTTTTTGCATTTTCCTAGGCTGTTTGTAAATATCCAAATGCCTTGCTATTTATTCTTTGCATCTTCAAAATTCTCCTTTGCTGGACTCCTACAAAAGTCATGATAACGGTTACTTAGTGTAAAAGAGGCATGCTTATACCACTAAGCAACAACACTGTTACATCCATGGATTTCTCCATACCTGTTTGTGCTGCCCCAGTCCCCTGGCCTTTATGTTCAACAGTCAACTCTTGCCTTGCATCCTACAACATGTAGCACAATAGGGTCCTCTCTACAGAGGTACCGCTGTATAGAAATACAGATAAAAACTAACAGTTGATAGACTCTGTGCCAAAAAACTTCCACTTTGTTACCAGGCCGTATCATAACTTAGTATGCCGTAACATAATTAACAATTATACATGCAATATATACAGATAAGCATATAAAATGAAGTAGTGACACATTCAGCAGTATTATACATACCATGAAGAAAGTAGTGTGAAGAGGAAAAAATTCTGCATCATTACCAACCAATTTGGAATTATTACCTTCACCAGTGCTGAAGGCCACTCCTCGCTCATCATACTTCAAGGGTTCAATAACTACCTTTTGCAACTGTGCAGGAATTTCTTTGGAAAACTTTTGTATATACTTCTCCTCGATGTCACCACATGGTAATGTCATCAATTTTTGTAAGAGTTGAATAAATCTTGAATACTGTAGACAACAAGACTTCATTAAAGGATGCAAGTGTAATTGCATTTGCTAAAACTTTCTATTTTTATATAATTGATCTTTCCCACTTCACTTTTATTGATAATTTCTGACAAGATGACACTTTTGCACCTACATGCTGATTGAAGAACAGCATGCAGATGCATCATTTTCTGTGTGACTAAAGATACCTAGTTCTTTCTTCAGGCAACAATGAAACTTTTATTCAAAGCATAAGCAACCCCTTTGTAATACTGTATTAGATTGAAGTTCATCTCACTTTTAAAAAGAAAACATTGAAGGGGGGGGTCTTCATTCTTTTATTACTGTTTTATTAAAATGGCAAAAGGAAACAATCTTCACCTCGTTTTCAGTAAGTCAGCATGTTCATTGACTTGGAAATAATTTTATTTCACTAAACTGAACCTCTTAAATGATTATATTTCATAATATATACAGGAAATACCTATCTACCTATCTTTGGCTGTTCAAGCTGAGTTACTTTAATGTTTATGATTTCCTTTAAAACTGAACAATCAAGCTATTTAAAAATTCAAGAGATACTTGACTTAAAGGGCAACCTCTTGAAATAAATTATCCTTTGCTACTGTGTGGTTCTCCTTCCCCTTTACATCCCCCGTCCAAAGTTCTTCAACACGTGATTAAAGAGTAAACACCACTGTGTTAACCCACTTGTACTAAAAGTTGGGATGTCCCCTTTATGAAGTGTTAATTGCAGGAGCGCTAGACAGCTGGTCACTGGATTTAAAGGTATGCTACCATCTAAAGTGGATTTTTCATATAGATATCATAACCTTATTTTTTAAGTTTTCTTCACTTACAAGCTGTTATTAAAAGTATTTTTCTTTCTTTCTGTTACCAGAGTCTTCTGCACAAAATTAATACTTTTCTTGTAACCTAGCAATAGCCCTTGGAACTCTGACACCACTTAGATAGCTACTTCTGTCTAACAACAGACACAGCACAAATACAAAAATAGAAAAATTTTAAAACTATAAAGACTGTAGATGAAGAAAGTTTCCAAGAGCTTTTACTTGAAGACTGCAAAGGAAAAAAAATTATTAATAGCTCTGATTTTGTTTAATAATGCAAATGTCACAGAAAATTTTGTTGCAATGGCAAAACATAAGAATTTGAGCAGGTAAGACTGATACCGAGACATTTCAAATACATTTAAACAATGTTTGTTCCTGTAGGCTAAAGCTTTGTGATTTTACATGTGAGAGGCCAGTATGTATTGGGGATTTGAGTTTTTTTCTTTTTTTACCGCAGTCTACTTTTACAGATGTAGAATGTACAAAAACCAGCAGTGAAGAACACCCAACTGTTTGGTTGTACAACTAGAGCAGTTCCTGGCACTCTGAAAGGAAAAACAGCCATTCCAAATGCAGGAGCTACTAAAAACAATGAAGTCACCACTGCTTCTGCTGCGAGCAAGATAGAGGAAGTCTCCTGGGTATACCAGGATGGAGAATTTACAACAGCGATTTCTCCTTTAAGCTTACGGACCACAGTTTGCTCAAGACCTTTTCACATCACCCATTGGCAAGGAAGCCATCACATGTTACTGTTCTGCATGACACATGAGCAAAGGGCATGTTTGCTGCTGCTGTGCTATTTTTGCAATGATGCTGTCGACAGGACAGAAGAGATTGAAGAACACTGTTTCTAGGTGAGAAAATACTTGAGATGCTCAAACAAATAGTGTTATATTCTCTGGTACTATCATATTCAAGCTTAAACTTCCAGAAGAAAACTGAAGCTGGCCACATAGACTGAACCTGCTGTTATAAAATGTAATGCTATTTAGGGGACTGTAGGAAAAAGCCTGGAGAGAGAAAAAAGTGTACCACTGTCGGGATGAGTAGTCTTATTCGCAGAGATACATGTAAAGGAGGACTCCAAATCTAGACAATAATACAGTTTGCAGATACTGGGGAAATTGAAAAACCCTCCCATCTCCCACCATACTCCTATGAAGAATATAACAAGACGTATATGTATCAGACCACAGACTGATCTAGCTTTGGACCTTGCTTCTGATACTTGATTCTGCAGCCAATCACCAAGAAAAAGGACTCCTTATTTCTTATTAGCCTTCTCTGTGATTTCTCTTAAGATTAAATAATCAGAAACTCTGCAGGTTTACCATTATGCAAATCCATCATGTTTCCCATTTTGAACATTTACCCCTTCTCTACAATAAGCAACGGAGGTTCTAGCCCTGTCTGTTTTTCATCTGTAACTAGAATGACTACTTATTTCTATTATAGTGTCACTATATTCCATTCCTGACTACATCATTAGATGATGAGGAACAAGTGCTCTAGGCCTCACAATGTTACCAGGAGAAAAACTAAATGATGCTAGCAACAATGGAAAACTCTTAATAATTCTGCACTGTGCTAGATAAAAAAAGTGACAAAGGGCACTTTTCAAGGTAAGATGAATGTGACAGTGTTGTGAGCATATATAGACTTTATGAGAAGGAAGAAAATTCTTTGAAGAGCACCTGCCTGTACGTAGTACCTTTTCAGTATCCAAAAACGCACTCAGAGTCTGTATTTTTAAGAGACAAGCCTGCTTAAGATTAGAAAGATTAATTACTTACATCATCATCTGACAGTTTTTCTAACAACATTTCTTCCAGTTCAATCTTAGTCAGCCATCTGCTGCCAACCAGGTTTCTGTTTAAAATATCACATATATTCTCCCTTTAATTAACCATGCAATTAAGAGTTACATCACAAAGGACCACACATACAGTCAGTCTTCGTTCAGAAATAGATTTTCCATTACAAATGCATACAGATCACATTCCTGTAGTAAACATGAGGAGGTCTACATTGATTTTAAAAGATTTGTCTTTTGCAAGGGATGGTAACTTCACACATTGAATTAACCCCATGAAAATCATGAGTATCAGTTATGCATTATCTGTATTGTTGAAGTCCAAGATTGAGCTAGAGTAATACTGTAACAGTAAGTGATCTTCCCCGCAACTTCGGACTTAGTTTGAAAAGCCTGCTGCTACGAAAAACTTGGTTTACATGCAGCAAAGAACAAAATCAAAGGCAGCACATTAAAATCAAATTCTAAAGTAACAGAATTTTGCCTCTGGTCTTTACTTTTCTCATCAATACAAAAAATCCCACTAGCAGTAAGCATAGTAAAAGTACTAATGCAGCAGTGACACACTGTATTCTACTGAGTAATCCTGACCTGCTCAGCACAGAAACTGCACTGATAACAGCAAAAGCAGAAAGTCCTAAGAAAACAGCCTCATACGGAGACACTAGCACAAAGAAAAAACAATGTGAAATAAATCTTTGTGAAATATGTATGATACGGAGTGACACCATAAATACACACGCCAGCATTATCAGGTAAATTTAAGGCAAAGCTGTAACTAGTTTCTTACCTCTTCAGGTTTTTTAGGAACAATCTGAAATGAATGTTTTCAGCAGCATTAAGGAAGCTGTGATTCAGAAAAGCACTCCTTCTGAAGGTGATTTTAAGTAGCACTTCTTAGGTATGTATTTTAATGCTTTTCTGAGTCAAGGCATGAGAAATGTTTTATTTCGAAACACTGCTGGTTTTAACAGTAATTTTAAAAAGTTTCCAATCCTGACATAGTCAAGTATAGACTTACATTTACATATTGCTATTTCCAATGAAGTCAATGAAATTCTTTATATATTAAATGCAATGAACTTAAAGTAGTTCAAGATCAGGTCCTAACCCTGAAGTTAATATTACAGAATGAGTCCACAACAGATTATATTCTGGAGAGAAAAAAACAAAAACAAAACAAAAAAACCCCACCAAAAAACACAGTCCTTCCCACCCACCCTCTACCTACACTTCCGAGATAAATTATCCAGGCTAATCTCAGAGGAAGCACCGTATCCAGTGTGGAAAATAAGTCTCAAAAATCCTTTAAATTCTCTGAACTTTTACAAACCTAGCAGGGAAAAAACCAAACTTTTCAACTCTGACTAGCTTTAAGTCATTTTTCACATCAGTAAATCCACTGGCTGAGCTCTGTAAGGAGTCAGGTTATTTTTCAGCAGCACACACCAAGAAACTAAATTCATTTGTTCTCTTGTCCGCGCAGAAGCTAACATGAATCTATGATAAAGCCTTCTGTGGGTCACAGGACACTATTTATATCATGAAGAAACATGAACTTCTGTTATTCAAGAAATTGAAATAATCTCAGCAAATTAATCCTTGCTCTTCCTAACATAAATAACAAATGGCTGAAATTAAGAAGTGACAAACCAACATGATGTGCAACTGGAACAGCACATAAATCTGGCTAGAGAATACACAGCAAGAACAAAGATAAAACCAACATGGACACTGAAAAAGTAACTCTACAGAAAAGCAGTAAATGCCAAAATCAAAACTTCCTAGCTATATCCATTTCTTTTAATGATTTGCTTAATATTCTAATATATCACAAAATCCTTGCAAAAAAACCTCAAAATAGAAATCAAGAATACAGCCCAAGAGAAGCAAATAGTTCTTAAAGCATATACCCATTTCAGAGACAATCCTGACTGCATGCACCGAAGACTAATTTCTGGTTGACATGTTATCTTATCTGTCCAGTGGATAACTAACTGAAGAGCTTGCTGTACATACCACAGAAGTTAACACAAAAGAAACCAAATTCAGTTACTAACAATGGTGATATTTAAACAAATCCAACAAAATAGACTGCTCTAAAATTACTATAGTTTTTGATGATTAAGGTGTTCAAAGCCATTAGAAGAAAAATAGTGAAATTAAGTATTTTGATACTCTTCAATTTTAATATTGGTAAGTAAAAATATTCAAGAACTCTAATTAATGAAAGACTATTAAAGAGCTCAGCTTTAGGCCTTAGGATTTTTCTAACAGATAAGCAACTCATCTGGTGTGTTAAAAGGCCTTGTTTTCTTACAAAGAATTTACCTCCTTTTTCAAAAACCTTTAAGAAAGAAATAATTAGAAAACTTCATACACAGAAACATAGAATCCTGGATATTCTCTACTCATTTTCAGATCACACTTAAGAACTTTTATATATGAGAGAATATTGAAAAGAGCAGGGAGAGATTAAAGAGCAAGAGAAACAGGTTTCCCTATTTTAGCCATGAAAAGTGAGCATTCCACATGTGCGTACTACAGGGAAGACTTTTCAACCTGAGATTACCATACAAATATTAGACAAGGAATAGGAAAAAAGTCTGAAACTGTGTATGTGGAATAAAAGGCAAGTAGGGCAGGGAAGTACAATAAGTGCCAAAACAACATACTGAAGCATTCTAAGAAAACTAGTCTCAATATTCATTCTAATAGGAAGCTTACCTTTTTTCCTTCTGAGGAAGAAGGTCTTGAGCTGTCAGTTGGTCTTGGTATTTCTGAACATTCAGCAATTTTTCATATGTTTCCTAAAATGTATATGGAAAAACTATTTAAATGCATTTCCCCCCCCCCTTTTTTTTTATTTAAAACATATGTTTATGTGGTTTTACTCTCCCATCAGTTCAAATGCAGAGGTCAGAAAACAAGCAGACCTCTAACAATTTAAAAAAACAAACAAAACCCAACAAGTTAAACTAAACCAACAAACATTTAGGCAGTATATACAATATTTTCATATGCAGTTCAAAGTAATTACTTTTGAATCTTGCTATTTTTCAACAGTGTTTGTTGCCTTCTTACATATGCTTGTAAAAAAAAAATTCTCAACTGTATACAAAAAGACAACTACGTTTATGTAATGGATATAACTCCAAAACATGCTACACAATAATTACATTAGTGCATCCACATTTTAGTTTGATTTTCTCAAAATACTAACAAGGTTTAAGACAGTAAATAATTTCATTTAGTTAGATTTTTATACATTTAAGAGTGTCAGCTTTCTGGTGGTCTGTATCAGTCAGAACTCCCTCTTATCCAGGCATGTCTACAGGGACACACATGAAGTTATATGTTTACCATAATCAGACCTTCCGTTCTTTCAAATCTTACAGAGTTATTAACTCTAAATTGTCGGTATTTTTAAAACAGTTCTCTCACTATACTATTATTTTCAAACAATGCTGTGACAGTGACTTACCACTTCAGAAAAACAAAAGGAAAAAATATTCCAAAAAGTCACACTGAAAATATTACAGAAGAAACATGTTTTTATTAAAGTATTTTCAGGGATTTTTTCAGTTCAGAAACTTTCAG
The DNA here is from genome assembly GCF_000687285.1 of Phaethon lepturus. NCBI lineage: Eukaryota > Metazoa > Chordata > Aves > Phaethontiformes > Phaethontidae > Phaethon > Phaethon lepturus. The sequence goes on along the minus strand of NW_010550343.1, from coordinate 23,164 downwards.
AGACTATTTGATTCTAAAACATAACATCTAATACTCTGAATTACAACAGTGATTCAAATCACAAGTTAAATAGGAGTATTTGGAGAAATAATTATAAAATATAGTGAAACAAAAGAGGATTGTTGTATTACAGCAAAGTACTTGTATGCCAAATAATTTACTTCCATTAACAAGTGAAAATAGAAAGCTTATAATCACTTTCATACATCTTACCATGAGTTTTAGCAAATACTCGAAAGAAACAAGTGTAAGAATTAGTGGGGACAAAAGGAACAATGTTTGGCTGGGTTTTTTTCTTTGTATTACTTACAAAAAACAATAAAAGAAATGCAAGACATCTCTATATTATCAGAAATTAACTAATGAAATACTAGTTCTTAACATTATACTGGAATTTGCAATAGGATGCAATGAAACTTCTGCAACAGTTTGCATTAACAAAAAACCCAAACAAATCAAAACCCCCTTGCTTAGTTATAAACACCTACTGTTCAAGCTGATTTATCCACTAATATAAAAATACACCCACACATATACTGAAAATATTTGTACTTAAAGTGTACAAACTAAGAACAGATTGTTATCTGAGCTGCACTCAAAGCATTTAAATAGGGACAATTCACTGAATTCTTTGATGCAGGTCATCTGCTTTTTAACAGCACAGTGGAACAAAACTATATTTGGAGTAACTGCACAGGATAAAACCCTGAAGGACAAAATTGTCCACTTTTCTTTGAGATGGCATAAGAACTCATATTATAGTAGTATGCTTTTCAGAAATCCTTTATTTTTGATAGAGATAACTGTATCAGTTAGGAACTAGGAACATTTTTCAACTTAAAAAAGTATGTTTATCTTCAAACAGAGGAAACATCATATAAAAGAGCACAACAAATCGTATTTTCAAATATTTCCAAACTTCACAAATATATCTGTAGATCTCTAAGATAACAAGATATGGTAGCACTACTTTGGGCAAGATTCATGTCACATCACTGTAATAATCTTAACAGCTCCATTCACAGATGACTATTAGGCTGCAAAAATTACTGACTATACTTTAAAAGCACAAACATGGTTTGGGTTAGAGGGCACGAGGTGAGCCTGACACCAAGCAGTTTTTAGGCATCTGTGGTTAGTCATGAAAAAGAATCAGTATGGAAGCTTCTGCTCTGGACTGTAGAGGGAGAAGGGGAAGGAGGGCTGTGGCTGCCCCTCAGCTATCTAGAGAGAACGCAGTTGGAACGGGCTTAGAGATTCCTGTGAGCTCCAAGAGTTTCTGCAGTTGGAAGAAGTCAAACGAGGCATGAAGAAGGTATTTTGGTGTTAGGTGATCAGAAGAGGTACGGGATTACTAGGTCGTACAAATATATAACGAGGCTTTTCACTTTACTGCTAGCCTCTCAGCTTACCTCTTGCCTTCATAAGGCACAGAGTGCCACCTTCCTACCAGGCAAAAGAAGTCTCCAGTCTGCCTCCTCCCAAATACCCATCATCTTCACTACACTCTGGCATATACATACATCTACTGGAATGGTCAGCAAAATACATGAATCAGGAGCTCAACAAAAACCCAGCTATATCATGGTTCTTTAAAAAAGGGCAGGGAAGGGAATCACAGCTGTTACCTTAAGACAGGCTGGCTTTAATTGCTTCTGACCAGCAACTGAAGCATTTTCAGGTAACGTGACACAAGTTAATGGATGACTTAAGGATTTTGTCATCATATTCAGAAACTACTGATAAGCACAGGCAAATAAAATGATATATGGCTTGCCATGACCTACTAGTTTTTAGCCACAGAAATTCATTGCTATAACGACAAAGAAAGCTTTACAACAGCTGGAACAGTAAGATCTTCCCTGAAGACCCTCCCTAAGTATTCCCAAAGAACACCAACACTCCACAGCCTGTTTAAGTTCTAAGAACCTGCACTTCTAAGAATTAGAATGATCTCTTTAAACTGTGCCTGGTTAAATTACAGTAATCATGTCCATTCATAAACAGAACCCTTTACAGAGGAGATTAAGTCAAATGACATTAGAAAGTAATATTTTAAAATACTTCCAAGAGAAACACAAAGTATCATTTCTTGCATACTTCTGGCAATGAAAGTGGACTTGCATCTCTTAGAAAATAAAATTTTGGTCTTAAGTATTTAAAAAAAAAAGCATGTATTTAATCTCTGTATAGAGATTAAGTCAACAGACTAAAAGAACCACTAGCATGTGAAGGAGAGTATGTGGATGAGCCTTTGCAAAATCAGGAATCACATGTAATGCCCAGTAATTTATCTGACAAATCTTCACTCCCCAATGGCTAAAGAAAGATTCTGAAGCTTTACACTTGCTTTTTCAAAGCTGGCAGGTGAAGATTTTACTAATCACTTCAGGATTCAATAGTCCAATTCATGAATGTACACATCTGTGTGTCTTGTAAACTCAGCTACTACACAATCAAAATAGCTGATTTTACAAAATTGGCTACGTACTCAAATGCTTCCATTTCTAATAGAGAGATCAAATTTCAGATCTCTACAAGGATGTCCTCTTCTAAAACAGAGAAATAATATTCTTATTTTACCCTGCATAAAAAATTTAGGGAAGAAGCTAGCAGATGGAACCCTAGAAGAAAAGGTTCTTACAGGAAAAAAAAACCCAACATTTTGGTTAAAATATGCTGCAGAGCCCACATTTTAAATCACAGTTCACATTTTTCTTTGCTGTTTATGTGGTTTTGATTTCATCATATACTTTGGGGTTTTTTAGTTTGTTTTTTTTTTAAGAGTTAAAATGCTCTATTTTTTACAGCATTCACCTCTGATCTACAACTTCCAGTACTTCTCAAAAAGTACAAGAAGCACAGTTACATAGAATTACTATTTTATTAGAAAGAATGGTATGAAGAGACCGTTTCATCTTGTTCTGCACATTAAAAAAATACAGTATTACTCTGAAAAACTTTTAAGTTAAATGATGATCAAATATACTATCAAACTTTTGTGAAATGGCGTTTCATGCAATAGGCATTCTTTTACCTATCAGAAGAAAAATAAATTGTTACAGCTGAACTTTATTCAACAGGCAGAATAAAGACCACAATGGTGTATAAAGCAAACATCCTTTACGGAAGTGCATTTAATATTCAAGTCATAACATATATATTGGCAGTTATAATACACGCAAATATACACAGTTTATTTTTAGTAAGTGGATAATATTATTTATGAGCATTAACTAAACAAATAAAGCTGTGACCAGTTATATTACTAGCAATTAATACAATTCAAGTTCTTATGGCATGCAAGTTTAAGCCAAATATTACATCTGATTTATTAAAGTACCAATTTAAAGGACATCCTCCGATGGGATTGGTTACTTACACTAGACTGTATTAACATACAATCCTTTTTTTCCCTAGCCAAATTAATTAGCTTTCAGACTTAAAAATACATTTTATTAAATACACATTACTCTAAAAAGAGGTTAAAACAATGTTGGGAATTTCATGCAGATTTCAGTTTTCATTTGGCTGACTAAAAAAACCCTGTTAAACCTCACTTAGTGGATTTAGGTTTATAGAAGCCTATTTAATGAAAATATTCAGAAACAGTTGAAGAACACTCAAGTATCCTACAACCATGAAAAATGCATTTGTCAGACTGATTTGTTTGAAGGTGGCTGGCACACTGTTAGAAACAAGATGCACACTACTCTTTTAGAGATTTCCAAGGCAAGCTTGCATACTCTTTCGAACTGGTAGGAAGAGCTAAAAATAAACTTGTGCTCCTTGTAAAATTTGTAATTTCTTCATTATGATGGAATGCAACAAAACATCTTGCCCTTGGGTTGCTCTGTTTCAGCCAAAACAAATGCAAATGGCTTGTCAGATGACAGCTGTTTGATAAGGCTCCTCTACAAGACCTGCATGCTTTACTTTTTTCCGTGAAACTTGGGATGAAAGGCAGAAGGCAGGAAGAGAATTAATGTAGCATACAGTCTAAAGGCAATGCTACAACCGTGATTAAGTAGAAAAGTTAAAAGGCACAGATTTTCCACAGCCTCGCTGCGTGCAACCCATCCGTGTAACAAGTTGACAGGCCTAGCGCGTCAGCTCCATCATCCTCTCCGACAGCTAAAACGCAGCATTGCATCCCTTTTCAGAGAAAATTTGCGTCTGCACCATGAAGCGTTGTACATTATTTCTTAGCACTGCAGGGGGCTCAAGTCCATATGGAACCTTCACAAATATTACCACAGATCAAACCAGCGGCGTTTCAAGGCAGATTTGACATACCTATTTAAATGAACAGCAGAGGTCCTCGGGCTGCCTCAGGCTGTGCAGGAGAAAACCTCTGTGGAAAGCCTATGCTGCAGCTCCATTACTCAGCAAAGACACACTCTACATTTATCATTCATTTCATTTCTGCCAGGGCAAGAAGCTCATTTGCCCAAGGTCAACAACAAAAAAAAGGAGGGGGGGGTGGTTTTTATTCTCCCAAAGAAATAAATGTAGCTGACAAGTGGAGATTTTGTCCTTTGGGTACACAGAACGCAAATAAATATCAGATAATTCTAATAAAAACATTACATACAGTAAAGCCGTACACCAAATTTGATAACAATTTTTTTTTTTTTACAGACTAACCATAGAACAAACTTTTTAAGACTATCTAATGAGGAAACAAAATCTGACATGATTGTCCAATTAAATATTTCTGCATACATTATTAATGCTTTTGTCTCCTATAAGTAAAAGTAAGAAACATGCACATCTTTCTATAAACTCTTCTAAAGGGGTAGATAATGCTTGCCCCATTGATCACCACAGATTGAAAAGTCTGTTCATAATCCATGTTAGGACTCAGGGTCTAGTGATGATATATTTATTAGATGATCTAGTGATGATCTATCTATTAGATACAGCTTTTTTCATAAATGTAAACAGATGCAGATCCTTTACTCCTGGAACTGTACTAATCAGAAAAAGCCTTAAGTTTGCATGAATGGAACAGTCTTAGAAAAATCAATTAAGCAGTTTAAATGCAAATTTTCTTCACACTAAATGTCAGCACAAGTAACATTTCCTATAGCTTTGCCCTTCAAGTGAAAAAAGAACCAAACCTATTTTCTATTCTACAGTGCATTTTGCTAGAATTAGCCATTTTTGTCGTACATGCATTCTCCACTACTAACCTTATGCCACTAACCAGATACAGCTGACAAGAAAATATTCAGATTGTTCAAACCCAGTCCATAGCCAAAATTGGAAGATAAACCAAAAATTAAAGCAAGAACTATTATGTAGTCTGTCTTCTTAAATGTAACATAAAAATACCCCTAATAATGGATATTGTGACATCAAAATATACATGGCATTTAGCTTCAGTCGTGGTATGGCCTACTCTGAAAACATGAGTAAACTCTAGAGGTCCTGATACGTATCTCTAGAATAACACGTACTTGACTGGGAGCTAACATTATTTATTACAGATTATTACATACTTACATGCATTAATGAATAATATGACTGCTTGCCAGTATAAAAGAGAAAGTGAAATGGTCGGCCATCTTCTCCCCACTGGATTTCTAATGAAAAGCAAGATTAGACAAGAAAGCAATACACACTCTCTAAAAAAATCTCTTGTATTTAACTGCCATTATAAACCTCTTTTATAACACCGATTACCTTTTCAGATATCGGAGAACAAAGACATTTTATGGATGTTCAACCTGTCTGGAAATCTAATGATTTAGACTACCTTGTTAAAAACCAATCTCCATCTGCAATTATAACCAAATACTTAATATAGTATTTCTAAATATCATTTAACACAAGGGAATCTCTCATGTACATCTTAAATAAACTTTCAAAGACTGTATAGTTGGTGTTACAGATAGAAATATCCATTTTAGAATTGGAAGAAATACAAATTAACAGACAATTGAAATCTGTATAATGATTGTAGAAGCTGAAAGATTAACAGCTCTGGAAAACAGTACTTTAAACACAGAGCAAATTTTTAATTAGTATTATATGTCTAAACTAACTAAGTACTCATACAATTGTCTTTAGGAGGTAACACAACTGTATTCAGAACTTGGGTGATTTTAGGACTTGTTCATGTTGATATGTTTGGAATATTTAAATACAAAGGCCTATGCTACAATTTATGTAATTTGTTCAGCAAGAAAACATATGTTCCATGTAATTCAGCACATCCAGTTTACTGTATTCATTAAAAACATGTTATTTAAGGACAAATAAATTTCAACCTTGGGGAAAAAAAATATCAAACTTAAATATAACACGACAAAGATTTTTCCAAATAAAGTGACAAAAATAAAAGCCTGAGAGCTTTTTACAAATTGAACTGTAAAGAAATTCACAGCTATTTTATCCAGTGAAGTTCAAATGAAGCTATAAGCTATAAACAAAGATAAGACTCCAAGAACCTGTCTGATAACCACGACATGTATTGCATTGGAACGTTAAGACAGAATACAGCAGAAGTTGAATGTAAAGATGCAAAACTTAGTGGAACAGAAGGAATACAGGGACTTTACCCACATGTACTACTGTGAATGTGTGAATTTCCACGTATGCAGCTGTGAAAGTATATTTTGTTGACATTACTGTCCAGGGAACATTCTGAAGTATAAATTTATATCTTTGTACTTCAAAGTTACCAAAGACATAATGCATAGACCAGACAAAGCTACCTTAAAGAGATACTTATTAAATGTGTTATTTTTAAATGTAAATACAAAGATATACATTTTCAGTAATTAATTTACACTCTTCAAGACACAGTGAACATTTAAACACACAGAACAGTAGCTTAGTTCTGTCATAGAACAGCCCTTTGATTTTAAAATTGCATAATGATTAACTCTCTCTTACTCTTTCACTTTCTACTTTTTACTTCAAAATACTGTGAAGTTAGAAAATAATGCATGATACCATTTGAAAGCTGAAATTCCAAAATTTCAGGTAATTTAGACAGCTTTCTAAAAGACACACAAAGCCTCAAAAACATCAAGTATCAATTCCAGGAACAGAAAAAGGAATGAAACAAAATTTTAAGCTTTCGCTGATAATCAGAAGCATCCATCTGTGACTTGATAGCTCAGTGAATATAGAATTTCACACCCGTGCTACTAGTTCATACTAAATGTGAGTCAAAAGTGGACAACAGGTTTCGACATATCTTTGTTAAACATCATTCTATGTTAAATTGATTTGATGATTTCAGTGAAGTTCTCCCTGACCAACATACTGGTGTTGTTATTGACAACTGCGACTTCATACAGTGTCTCAAGAGCAAGACAAAAGACAGTATGGGCATAAGCACAGAGTTAGGACTTTCCAGTCAAAACTGAGACATGATGGGATCCTACTCTCCTTGTTCTCTCAACCAGCAATTTCAAAGATTCAATTTCTAAGCTTTTAGAGCAATGAAGTTACCAGGAAAATAATTATTATTATTATTTTTGGTTTAAAATAGTATTAATGAGTATTTTATGGCTGTGATAGAGGTCTCTGACAAAAAGCTACTGAATTCCACAAAAGGTTTTCCCGTGACTTCAACAGATTCTGCAGGTCATCCTACCTATTGTTTACTTTTAAACAATGAGAAACATTTATCCATAGTCAGTTAACAAGATGTCTGAAAAGACCACTGGTATTCCAGAATCCAGCACTATTTTTTTATCCTAAAAACCAGACTATCAGATCAGGCTTTTACTGCTCATGTCTTAGCAGCCATTAGGAACACGGGGGAAAAAGTAAATCTGTAAGATAAGGCATTCTACATATGCAAAAATTCTAATACTTAGAAATAATTTAAAAAATAAGTCTATAAACACTTACTCCTCTGCTCTGGAAAAATTTCAGTAGGATGCTGTAAATAAACAAACAAACAAATATCAGGAAAAGAAAAAAGTTACTTAAAATATCATGCTACAGTTATTCAAAAATGCAACAAATAAAAACCTACCTTCATCATAGGCCTGGCTTGTTTGTCAAATAAGCCAGAAGGAAAGAGATAGGCAATAGCTCTCTGAAAACAAAGAGAAATATAATGTATGTAATTTTTTCCACAAAAGCTTCATCAAAACATTCCTTAGGTACTTTCCTGTAGAGAAAAATAGCATAACTTTTGTACAATAGGAAACCAAATCGGTAACAAAGAATGGCACACACATGCTGTGCTGAAAAGAAAAGCAGATAATTTCCTCAGGAAAAGTATAACCTCATTCTGAAGGCTGTACTTTACTATATCAGAATGAGTGAACTTCCTTCTGCAAAGTTTAGCTTTTACAGTATGCATTTATTATAACTTACCAGAACTACTCAAGTGCAAAGACCACCTTTATACACAGCAATCTTCCCCTAAAATTTCAAGTGCTGTGACTTCTAGAGGAAATCACAACATTTAATTTATCTTTCTGAAAATATCAGTGCTTATTAACTGTGCCTACTGACAGACCAAGCATGGACATTTTATTTAAAGCAACTGGACAAAGCAAAGTTTTACACATTTAGAAACCCAGTTTCTACACATATTTTCCTCAGGTCTAAAATAAAAATTTGTTGTGGCAGTAGAAGATATTTTACATAACCTAAATAAGCATTTCATTGATCACTGCATTTGGAAACAACTGTGAATCACTACAATCTTGCTGAACTTGAACTAATTGCTCAGAGAAGAAAGGCTCTTAAATGCCATCTTTCTTCTCCTTAGATACCTAAGGGTTTGCTGAAACAACTTAGAAAAACTTGTGATCTTCATTACACACTCACTTTTACCGCTGTTTTCACCAAGAACAAGGTATCACTTGCTTTTACTTAACTAATATCTACCACTATTCATGTGATGTATAAAGTTAGTATTATTTGCCTCCAACAAATAAAGTAGGAATACGGATACTCAAGATCATTTTGGCAAAATGCAAGGCAAAGCACCTTCCATGGTTGAGCCCAATGACGTGCATTTCTGTTCAACATCATCTTACTCTCCCTCTTCAATGTAATGAAAACATAATTTAATAAAGCAAAAATATGCATTTATGAGAACTGTTTATTTACATTTGTTTTTAAAAACAAACCAGAAAAAGTTAGCCACCAAAAACCCCCAAATGTAGGGGTCTGGCAAGTGCAGCCAACTTCAGACAGTGGGTAGTAGAGCTTGAGATAGAAATCTTGTGCTTGTACAGTAACATGGACCAACGAATAAATCCCTCTGGCAGGGTTCTCATTTATATTTCCGTTAGACAGTACAGAAAAGTAGAATTACAATAAAATCAGAGTTTAAAATCTTCTCTTAAGAAGAATGGCTCTTTGTTGGTTAGGCTACCTTAGGGCTATTACTTGCTGATAATTTTTTCCATGGACATGGAGTGGTTTGTCAGTGCTTCAACCGATTTAATATGCATGGAGTGTAAAAAGACCTAACCTATTACTTTCATTAATCCCCTACTGGCATTCTGAACAGAAATGTTGAGAATTCTGAAGCACACAAAAGGCTTAACTTGATTTTATGAAATGGTAATTTTGTTTCTCTTAGTGACTACTGTATTCCCATTTGTTAGTCAATGGGCATTTTATGCATACACACAGTAGGTGAACACCTATTTATGAACAAATGAGGATTAATTATGATGACAATAGAGAAATCTGCTGTGAGCCAAATGATGTTAAACAAACACCTTATATAATATATTAGAAGAATTTATTACAGGATACTGAGACTGACTGTGTGTGTACTTAAGACATAGTCTTTATACAAGCATTTCCAGAATCTCAGTCAAAACAGTTACTGTAACTATGACACCTTAATAAATGCCAAATATAACAATTTACCATTTATAATGAAGAGAGTGGCTGCCATCTGACACCTTCTACTTCTAGAAAGTTTATTTTATATTGCTTGAGTGTATACTCATGTCTTTCTTTCATGCTAAAGCATAAACAAACCCTGCATTAAGAAATTCTAACATCTACTTGCAGCTCTCCACACAACAACTAGCTAAAGAATAAAAGTTCACTTTAAGTTTGCTTTTTTGTTGTTCCAAAATGGAAAGAAATACTCTTCCTGCTGCCCCCTCCCTTTTTATGTGCATGTAATAAGGATGGCGTATTTGTCTTTACAACCCTTTAGGAACTACCCTGGGATGTAAGACTCCAGTTCAACTTCCTTCATAAGTTTCTTCTCAATTTAAATAGCTGTTTCCTCAGACTGTACTTTTAGCAACTACATAGCAAGTCAGTCTGTCTCTCAGAAACTTCATTTATGTCTATGCAAATGTTTCAGTTTTGTAGAAAAGAGGTATTTCAGAAAAACTGTAATTCAACACCCATGTGTACTACCAATAAAATAAGATGGTGGGTCAACCTTAGGAACGACATCAGCTGGCACACAAAATACAGCTGGAGCACATAAATAATAATGAAATATTTTCCTGAAATCTTTTGGCAATGACTTCAGATTTGGAACACAAGCTTCCTTTCAGGAATCGCCATGTCTTGAGTCAGAATTCCAAAGAGAATTAATTGCACATTCTGCGTTTTCTTGAACATAAAACAAGCAGATGAACATCCCTCTTAAAACTTTACAGTCAAGGTTTAAATGCTAGCAGTAAAGTTCCCAAGAAACCTTTTAGATTTAACTGCAGTTTTCCATTCCAGGCGTGGTTTTCAGCTTAAGGGTCACAGCACATATCCTTCTTCTAGTGCCTAATTTGACTTGAACTCTACATAATAAAGGAAATGTTGTGCTGAACATGACTACTTTCTTCAGGCCATCATTTCAGCTATACAAGACGCATTCACCCCACTCCAGCCTCCGCAAGTTCGGGGCTGCTATTTCACAATTTATTTGTTAAATCACACTGTTGCCATTGTCTTTGGAAATAAAACACAACTTTCTAAAAAAGAAACATCCCTAATTATTTTCAGAAGAAACACAATTAAAACTCCTGGTACATAGTAACACAATGGTGTTTCCAAAAATAATTACATAAACTACTGTAAAAAGGTGGAATGGGTACAGCCTGCTTCTGCTATGAGTTACTAAAAAAAAATTTTAGCCATTTCCTTTCAGGATTTTAAAGTGTTTGTTTTCATACTCTACTGTTGATCCATGCAGGAAAAAAATATACCCAGTAGTCACACCTTTAAAAATAGAAGATCATAATGTATACATGATAGGAACCAGATGGTTTACATTAGACATTTCTTAAACTGACTTGGTAAACTGAACGTTCCTGCAACGAACTAAAAGGAATCGTGTTATAGCATCACTTGTTGAGGGATCAGATGATTCAATATACTGCCCACAGGATAGGTCTTTCACTTGCAGCTATAAGTTTGAATTCAAGCCAGTTGGAATAATGAGAAGCTTCCAGCCCCATTAAAAAAAGAAGAAAAAAAAAAAATGTATCTGGCAGTCCTTCAAAGATGCAAACCAATTCATTAAATGATCTGTCCAGCACTGCATGTGGCATGTTGTACAAATTCAGTATACCTGCCACACCCTCATTTTCCCTCTTCACTGTGCATGTTGTACACGCTGACTCCTGATCCTCCTTCCCTTCCTATCTATTTACAAGCCAAGAAGTTTTGTTCACTTGCTTTCTCAAACATCAGACACTAACTCTGAATCAAACAAGTTCAGCTGGGTCAGTAAGAGTGACTCTTTTCAATGTCTTGAGAAATTACAAATTCAATACTTTAATTCAAATAGAGTTGACTGAGTCATACTGGGATAGGGGAAAAAGACTGAGTCAACTCAGTCCTTAAATAACCCACCATAAGTAGAAGAGGTTTGGCAGGGCAAATTGACCTTGCTCAAGTGTCTTCCCAGACTTCAGTTTAATCTACAGCTCAAAGACAAAACATTCCACTGATTTTCATTGCTCATGTGCAAAGATAGTTATCTGCATAACATTCAGTGAGGCAAGGTATTTTGTAGAAAACAAGGAAAGAAGAAGAAAAAAGAAATAATAAAAAACCTCCACCCTAGGGCTCCTTTGCAGCAGCATCCTTTTTGGCAGAGGGCTCAAGAATTCAGCTCATTCCTTTTTAAATACACAGGAAACTTTAAATATGAAAACATTGAGGTGAGAAGTGACACTTTATGCCATAACATTTTAATGAAACACCTGAGTGATGACCTGAATGATGAAGTGATCTGAGTGAAGTTTCAACTTCTACTCTGCCTTGATCACACAAGAGCCACTTCCCTTCTTAAACCTTGCCTCTTGAATCACATTATTTAGCCACTGTAATCTCAGTCTGAGAAAAGCTGGAGGTTTGCTGGAACAGCTGTTTTTCCTTCTAACCACAATAGTAGAATTCTTTAAAAGTTTTCAGCATCCAAAATCCAGAATATTTGGGGTAGAACCAGGAACGAATGAAACAAAAATGGGACATGAGATGTCAACTGTGAAAGAGCATTTTTATTTAACAAGACAGAAAAGGTTAAAAAAAAAAAGTGACACACCTAAGTTTACCTTGTAAAACAAAATCCTCCTCTAACAACTACCAAAATTCATTGAAACCACCTCAGTCTTTTGTCATTGTTCATCTAAAGCTGAATTCTAGCTTGGACAGAAAGAAATTTCAAGTTCACAGTGAGATACCATTTTAACCCCATCACTTGGGGGGCAGGGATGGCAAAAAAAGAAAAACAAGTACCCACAAACACACCCACAACCCATTAGCATTATATGAAAAAACCCACCTTCTTTTAGTATTACATTATTTTTATACTAATAATTTTCAAAACAAAAATTAATGTCTTGTCCAGAGCTTGCAGAACAAGAACCCCAAAAACCTGCTGAAAGAAACAATCATTATTTCTATCTTCCTTTCAACTTTCAAAACACTGAAAAGTATTAAAAGAGTAAAAACAAAAAAAAAAAATACAGCAGTCATCAGTTCAGATGGACTTTGATGCAGAGTTTGGCTCCACTGGAAAAAAAAAAAGTTGAAAAAAGCATTCTAGCTTCAACTACTTAAAAAACAATACAAAATCCAGTATTTCTTGTACGGACACTGCTGGACAACACACTACTTGCAGACAACCTAAAGTTCAGAAATGGATTTTGTTCTTCATAACATTTCTGACATTTCACATATGCCAATATTTACTCATTTCAAGCACTTTGCGTTGCTAAAATTTAAATGTTATTTAGAAATCAGATGTGCTGAGCCACTTTTAAAAGCAACTGAATACAATCTATTATTCATTAAAGAAGTCTCAATTGATGAAAGAAAGTATACTTGATAAGGAATTAAGTTTTTCCACTTTTAGCATTTTCATAGTTAACAACCTTACTGGTACTTTTGCAACAATATATATGCTAGTGAAGATAAACATGTATTTTTAGATGCAAATTATTCTATCTGCTTGACAATGATCTATTAGGTCATAAGGCAGCCCACAAGATCAAATGAACATCGATCTCTAGCTTTTGAGTTTTACTAACTTATATGGGGAAAAAGTATTGCTTTATGATGAGCTCATATCTGGGAGAGCATTTAGTGACTGCATAAAAATAAATAATAAAAATACTGGCATATTAATAGGTCATAAAGATTAAGACACTTTTCTTGTATTAATCTCACTTAGATTTCTGAGCTTTAAAGCAGACTATCACAGAACTGACAGTGGAAAATGAAGGTGGGCTGTTTACTATAACCATAGCTTAAAGTTAAATCACAAAATAAAAGGATTACAGACTCAACCAAGGAAAAGCACTAGGTCAGGACTGCAATCTCTATTAATTAGGTATCCCAGCTGGGCAGTGGGTATGCAGCTGTTAATTTGATCAATGAGTTACCTAAATGTCATCTCTACTGATTCGCTTATAAATTACCAGCAAGTGAGACTAATGTACAGGTGCTAATTTATTTAAACTGTTCTCCACAGTTCTACATAGCTTTATAAACTGCATCTGGCACCTAATGTTAGCTGTCAGTTGTACTTAGACATGCCTGTCCTAACGACTCTGTTCATTAGAAATGAGCACAAATTATGAAATATTGTGAAAAATGATACATCAAATGGAATGGGCAAAGCAAATCAATTAGAGAAACTTCATCGCACATATTCACACATAGGAGAATAAAACATCCTAGCTTCAGAGTGAGGTCTATAATACCAATTAAAAAGCAATTGGTAGACTTCTGCAGAGTTATATATCAATTTGTTGGATTTTTTTTTTTCATCCTCTGGAAATACAGTTGTAATGCACAGCTTAACTTTTCATTCCTAAATAAAAGCATCAGTAAGAGGCAATTCTGCTTCCACAACATCCAGAAGGATTAGCAAGTAAGTCAACTTATTTTCCTGTTTAAAACTTCACAAGGTTTAGCTTTTATTAAACCATACCTAAAACACCAGTGAAAGACAGAATCCTATGATGCCTACTTTTGAAATACACCGCACAGACTGATTAATGGTAGAAGACATGGAGGTATATAAGCACTCATCAGAAAGAATTATTACTGTTTGAAATGTAAAGCTTGATAATTCTCCTGCCAGTGCTTAAGCAGCTTTTGTATTTTTATAACAGAAATTTAATTATGCATAGCAGACACTATTACACACTAAGTATTTTCCAACACCTGATGGGATATGAAGAAATCAAACATGAACTACAGAGACTTGGTATCACCAAACAAAACACTACTCTTTTGGCTCCACTTCTCCATCTTTTCAGAAACAGAGACTGCAAAGCAGTCCTGTTTTCGTCACCTGCACTACACTTGTAAAAGCTAATTTCCAGAATGAATCTGCTTTTACTAATGATGAAGCTGAATTAATTTTGTGCAAATGATCATAGTGCTGTGGATTCATAAAGAAGAAACCACTACTTCGATATGGTCATTTTCCATTTCTTGCAGTCTTGCTGTCTGTAAGTCTTCCCTCTAGATCCTATGAAAGGAGGAATCCAAATTGCAGACGAACACGTTCTCCTACCATTAACTTTTTGGGCAAACAAACTGAACTATTAGCATCATCATTGTCCTGTACTAACATGGGAGGTATTCTGGTGGCAGGTCTGTGCATGAATACTGTACAAGAAGTAACTCAAAAAGAAAAAGGTCATTGAAGGTAAGAAAAACCATCCAAAAAATACAGGAAAAGGAAATTCTATACCCTGTACAGAAACAAGAAAGCCCATGTAAAGAAACAGGCTGCTATTACCACTGACCCAGATGCCTTGATGAATACTTTTATGGTTGACAGGACCTCATCCACTCTACACTGAGACTGGAAGAGTCTCTGCATTGGCACTTGTCTGTAGGAAAACAAAGTGATATCTACAATTCTGAATGAAAGTTGTCACAGTATCAGTGCATAGCTTTGTACTCCTAAAGCCTGATCTCCTATGGCTTTTTGACTTGAAGCCAAGCTTCCCTCATGGATTTTTCTGATACCTGATAAGATGCAAGTCTCATTCCAGTCTTTTTCTCAGCAGACCATTAACTGTGTGTCTCTTCTCTACTCTGCTGTCTTTTCAAACAAGTTTTCAGAACTTAGTTTTGAAGCCTGTCAAATGTGTTTGAAATCAGCCTGTATCACCACACAGGGGTAGTTCTCTTTCTTGTCATAAGTACACTGTCAAGACCTCTTATGCGGACACAGCTATGCTGACAGAATTTTATCAGAGAGGCAACAAACAACCTTCTCCCACTGAAAAAACTAAACCACGCTCACCTTTCTTTTTGCACATACCACATTACTACGTCTACCCTAAAGGTCCTGCTGCCATGGCTATACTAATAATGCTGCTGCGCAGAGAAAGCTTCAGCCGTGAGATTTCATGCAACTTCACCTAAGAGTGAATGTCACCGAATGACATTTCTCCTCCCTACCTCTAATGTGTGATAAAGTAAGACAGAAATGACAGAAGTGAAGACCAGGTGGGACATTAAGAAAATCCATGCAACAAAAAACATTTTTCTGAGTGAAAGGTAGCACATCTATACATGAGCCTAAATGACACTGAAAAAGAGAAGGCCATGCATCTGTCAGTTGTCAAGAGGGAATGGCAATAAAATAGTATGTTTGGAGCTACAGATATGAGCTTAAATTCATGTCTATATTAAAATCCCTAAGCTAAACCATAGTCTTAGTTGTAAAACATCCTATAAAATTTAATTTGCATTACCAGCAACCACAGTATCATAGAAGAAAACCTGACCTAAATATACACAGCAGGTCAAATTGTGGGTAAACGTTTTGAAGCGCTACATAAACCTTTACAGTGCCTCTTATATCCTCAGATCAAGTCGATTATCCATCCAGACTTTTAAAAAAGAACCTACTGTGCTTTAACAAGATATGGTATACAGCTCTGACCTCATGTCTGACCTCACATGGTAGCTGGGGTAGAATCCCTATTCAGTCACAGTTGCAATGTTTGCAATGTATAGTAGCATTCTTTCTTATTCTGACAATTCAATTAAAATTCAGAGAACTGAGGGGCTCATGCTGAAGTGTTTTCAATACCTGAAACTCTACAGTAAATTACTTCTTCAACAGAGCAACTGTACTTACATCAATATCCTCTTGGGTAAAAGTTTCTGGATCTTCTCCCATCATGTTGGCTAAATGTCTCTTTCCTACGTTGAACTCTTCAATCTGTTTTTTAATAAATGCTTCCGTGTACTTCTCTGGTCCTGAGGTTCCTACATTTTTCCTCTGCACTGCTGTGGTGGTATAGATTAGCCTTAATGTCTAACAAAAGCAAAAAAGAAAAGTGAGAGATTTATTTCATATTTTTGGCACAGGGAGCTCTAAATAAAATTAATAGTATAACAAGCTGTTCATACCTGTAACAAGATTCAACACGTTTTATTGTAATAAGTTAGAAAAGGCAGTATTACTCATTAAACCATTTTCTACCAATTGTTTAATGCCCATAAACAGATAAACACATTCTAAAAGTTGAACGTTTTCACACATTACAATTAATTCAGAAGATTTTTCTGACAGAAAGAAATGTAGTATCATATGTCAGGAAGATCCAGCAAAAACAAAACACAGCACTGATCAACAGATGCAGTCTTAAAAGAAGAAAATCTATCAGCAAATAAGCAGGTTTTGCCTTCATCTAAAGGCATCCCATAACAAAGTATGAAAAGAATCTACAGGGCAGCTCTGCAGCAGCTTTCAGAATCATGTAGCTGCAGAAACACTGCTAAAGGCTCTGGAAAAGCTATGAAGTGCTCCCTCCTTGTTCACAGTGCCAAAATGGTTCTTAAGCTATTTCACTGTCTCACGTAGAACAATCAGAAAACTAATAGGGTAGTTCTCATCAGCAAATGCTACTGAGCATTGTCCTGGCTCAGAACTCATAGTTCCGGAAACAGTTATCTTTTGATCTTTGTAGGATACAGGTTTAGTTTTTAGTTTATCAACAGAATCAGTAGTTAAGATGACTAATTTCAATCAACCTCCCTGCCAGATGAACAGGAGCTTCACTGACAGAGCTGTAATGTCCCAGTTCTGGCCTAGTGCCAATATTATGCATTATTTTGGCTTTTCAGCGTTAGTGTTAACAAAGTACTCTGCAGCTTAGTTATTCCACAAACTGAATGAGAACTGATTATTTGTGTGGTCTTCTGTGGGTGGGGGAAGGGAGGGAATCACAGGAGAAAAGGATATGTGGGACAGAATAGCAAAGACAGAAAAAGAATCACTTCTGAATCAGAAAAATGCCCAGTTCTGTTCACCAGATAGTACCCTGAAACACTTCTCTCCAGCCCCTTCAACATGCCATGGCTTGGCTTCGTAAGCAGGCAGTGCAGTTTCACAAGGCAGTGCAAACCCATCTCACAGTCCACCCCGATAGCATTCTTTCCTCCACTCTCCTCACTCACACTGTGCTGGCTCTGGCACTCAGACTCTTCTGCAAGCCAGCTCAGGTCCCTACATGTGGCAGAATACCAGCTTCTGCCTCCTCCCAGTGAGTGGCCAGTTCTCTGCTGAGCTGGTAAGTCCAAGCGATTCAGAGAAGGCTCTGAGAAGAGCCAAAGCTGACATGAGAAGGTGGCTGAACCATGCAACTGGGAGCAAGGAAGAAGAGGGGAAGTCCCCTCTTTACCTTCATTTCTTTGAGCAAATTATTAAATTGCCTCTGCTGCTGCCCCCCAGCTGCAGCCTCATTCTACCCTTAGCCAAACATTAAAACCCAAACACACAAAAAAGTGAACTAGTTAGGGTTCTTACTATGAGGAACAGAATAAAGCTAGTATTTGAAATGACAAAGTGTTCTCCGAGTCATAGGAATTGTCTTCTGCAGATCACAATTTGGACACGCTGACCACTTGGATGGATTTTACCATTCTGAGTTAAGCCCATAGCAATACCATAAAACACTCACTATCTTCCTGTAACTAATACAACAGTAACCTTTAAACACAGTTATAACCACAATGATAAAAACACACACATTTCATCAAAACAGAATTACATGGATATATTTGCAAGACAAACACAAAAGCAGATCAAACTTCCACCCTCTGTCAGTAACACAAGTTGGCTTACACAAACTTCTCCTGTGACTAGAAGCCTTGGGTGTTCTGTATTACATGGTTAAGTCCTACATGAACAGGAAGTGAAACACGGCTTTTCCTGTACTTTCACAGAGCCCGGCTGATATTCTGGCCATCTGGCAGCCCAGGATGGACTGGTCCAATGCATCCAATCTGCTGCATATATGTAAAGGTATTCATGATCAATTTACCTGTCCATGACTGTCTCAGGCTTCAATATACAAAATCTAACAACCCCACTTAAAATTTCAATTTGGAATAAAGACTACAATACCCTGCCTTAAACTTAGGTATAGCCCATGCCTATGCTGCAGGACAGGTCCTATGAACTCAGTAAGTGATATAGAAGGTAAACTAATCTATGAATAACAAGGTCACATGGGATAGAAAGAACTGACTCTTTATGCTTTTACAACCTAATACAGATAAAGATCTGCCCCCCAAGGTATGTACCTCAGAAAAGTAACCAATACCTCTGCCAGAAAATATTTTAAAACAGCTCCAAGGCAGAATTTGGTGCTGAAGAGCCTTCTGTTGCTTTGTTTTCCCCACAGCTTATATGTATCATATGCAATGCTGGTCCTAGTTTGACTCTTCCTTTTTTTTTTTTTTTAATATTCTTGTTTTCTGTGAGGTTACATTGACATATACAGAATTAAAAGAAAAATAATAAAAATTTGAAATACACACATTTTCCATAGGCAAGGCTCTGGTGATTTCCTTAGAAAGCAGTAAGGAAGGCAGAGGTATCTCTGCATATTCCCGATTCTTCTCTCCTAGTCACTCCTCAGGAAAGAATTTAATTCATCTTCTGTCTTACTTGTCTTAATAGGAACTAATTATTTGTAATTCTTGGTAATGAACATATGATTCCTTATTACTTGGCCCAAAATTGCTCTCTCTCTGCTATGCTTTAAACAGAATACTTTAAAAAAGATTGCTTTCATCTTATTCCTGTCAATTTCTATTGTAATTTTCTCATTTTTGTCCTCTTTCCCTCAAGCTATTCATATTCTTCCCTTGTTTCAATTCATCACTAATCAAAAGTCCCTGGACACACAAACTCTTCATAATTAGAAAACAGCCTCTTATGCAAATTAATATCTATTGTATTGGTACATCTTCTGGGATAAGAGTACTATTTCATGGGTGGTACAGGAAAGAACTGCAAACCACAGCTAAATGCTTCTGGCATTTCAGTCAAACAAGCAAGCATGCTCCTCTACTTCCTAGAGGAAACCACAGAGGTTTGCATTCACTTCTTACACATTTCATAAAGCATTACTGCAGACAGCAGCCTCAACATTTTTAAAATAATACTGGTTATTAACAGTACTCCTGAAATAATACAGTCTTCCACCAAGACAGGGGAGAAGGGAAAGCCTTTACTTCTGGACACAACTCCTTGGTATTAACTCTCCCCTCCCAACTCCTTCCAAAGCAACCTAGCATTAAAACAGTCTGGCAAATCCTGATCTTCCAGGGAGACCATAAATTTACAGAAAATCAGCTTATGTAAAATTTGCCTTAGAAAAAAAAATAAGCATTTTCAGACAATTTCAACTTCTCCGGTCTGCTTTTTCCAAGGAGAGAAATAACTAGGACCTGTCTGTTCACTCGTCCTGTTCATTTTGCTTCACTGGAGTTATATGGCTGTAAAATCAACACATATCAATGTAGATTGCTTCCTCTGCTTTTGGAACAGGAGGAAAGGGGAATTGGAGACAGGAAGCTTGAATCCAAGAGAAAACGTCCATTTTACAACATGGCATTGTTACAGAGATAGAAGACAACACCAAATGATGTGGCATGCATGCAGTTGCGCCATTTTCATGCTGTTTTCATGCTCTAAACTGTCAGATTTCAACCATCTCCTTTTCCAAAACCATGCAGCATACAAATTTGTACTAAAAAGTTATCTTTGGGATAGAACTTCACTAGGAGATGCAGAGCTGGAGCTGGATAACCACATCAGCATGCAGGACTAAAGTTGCCTTGTGTCCACTGCTCCAATTACTGGCACAGCTAGTATGTCTGCTGGGTTTAATAGCACAAGATACCAACAGTGGTCCTCTGGTCACTTGTTGCACAAGAAAAAAACATGCATTATATAGCAAACATACAGAATGTAAGTGCTCAGACCCATGTTGAGTTTCTAACAAATTACTTTTTGTTCAATAGGTGAGTTTTGGCTTTCCAGTGTGCTGTTCTACAAAAATGTGTTTTAATTTATTTACTTAAATAATATTGTTTACATAATCTCAGATTTCAGTCAGCCTACAAACTAATTACATGAACCAGTATCAGGTTTATGCTTTAAGAAGCATTTTGTAAAACACATCAGAATGTATCACAAGGTGTCAGCAAATATGCATAAGTGATTTTACATTACTTTTTATACCTGATTTCACAAAGTATTTCATCAGAAGAGGCTTTTTCTCTAAATGAAGTCCCTTGACAGTTAACTGTAAAACTGCATCTCCCCCATGCAGAAAATCTACTTTCTGTGCATATTTGACCAAATCTACATATTGAGCTTTGCTTATACTGTGTACTATGGAAATAAAACATAGCTCTAAATGCATACATACATGCCAAATGTCAGGCGTGTATAACAGGGAACAGAATTTAAATCCAGGTGTTCTGATGCACAAGTTATCAAATATGAACAGGCTCTTCAACTCCAGCTTAGTTAACGACTGCAGAAAAAGTTACTCCATTCCAAGCATGTAGTTCTGAAAGACTGTCAGCAAAGTGCCATCGCCTCTTTCTGATGTCAGGACACATACCATCCAGTGATTTAGATAAGGTACCCATCCCAATCAAATTAAATAGCACATCTAGTACTCTGCACTCTTCCGTTGAGAAAGCACTATTCAATTACATCAGAAATGACTGACAGTAGCTAAGCTAGATTTTTTTTAATATAAATTGTGCTAAATCTCTGCATTTTACTTATTAGAAGAATAGGAAACTAAACCTGTTGTTCAGTCAAAGCTAAGGGAACTGGAATTACAAAGCTTCTCTCCCATTTCCTTTCTCAATGCAAGACACTTTGAAATACAAAAAAAACCCTACTAACACAGACAAGAAGTAATGAACTATACTCCAGCATGGGATTTTTAGGATAGGCATCATAAAGAAGTTCCCCAACAATAAGGACAGAAAATGCTTGATGTAAGAAATGGTTATAGCAGGTCTGAACAAGGGTATGTCAACTTATTACCTTGTTCTCAACAGCAGCTGACAACAGAGGCACAAGGAGAGGACAAACAAGTAGTGGTAATTTTCCCAGGACAGTTCGCCAGTTTCCAGCAATCTGTGGTTCAAAGACATGCTGGTATCTTGTTTTTAAACAGTCCTCAGTGGAATTTTATTCTGAGTTTCTTAATTTGCTTTTTGTATTCACATAAATGCTTAGTATCCTGAACATCCTCATCAAACAGTTCCCCAGGTTAACCACACCTAATAGAAAGATGGGTTTCTTAAGCTTCCTGGGCCCTGCCTCCCATTAGTTTCCTTCATATCCTTTGGTTCACAGTTAGATGATTTGTATATAGCTACAGGCTTAGGTACTGATCCCACCTCTTGGGGAGAGGAGTAGACCAGTGATGTCTCAAGGCCCCTTACAGCCCTACCTTCTACAGTGACTCCTCCTTCAGGATCATTTCCTCAATTAGGATACAAATCATTTTCAGCTCAGACTCAAGCAGGTGCCTGGCCATGAAAACTAAGTTACTGTCATAATCATAACTTTGATATAGGATAACCAAAGCAACACACTATTCCAACCAAGAATGAAATCAAGTGTTAAAATATTTTCAGCCTTATTCTCTTTCTCATTCCTTGCACAACTTAAGCGCGTGTATTTCTGACTGCTGCATAAAGAACTACCTACACAAGCACCAGATCTTTATCTCTAATGGGTAAAGTTAATCTAGAAGTAACCAATATAAACAGTTCAAATTGCTCCTTCCAGTATTATCTTTCACTTCCTCACTGCATCTTATCTTCTGTTACCCCACAGCTTGGTTTAGTTCAGTCACCAAACAGTTCTTATTAGCCTAAATTACTTTGCAACTTGGAAGTGTTACGGGCATGCCTTTTTATCCATTTGCTCGTCACTGATTAAATATATATATAGGTGTCTCAAATACCACTGCATACACACACAGTGGCTGTCCTCAACACTGACAGCAGCTAACCTTTTTAATTAAAAGGCTATATGCTGAACACTAGTATCTCTCAAAACAAACGGGTAATTCTGTTTCATCAGAAGTTACCGCACTTGTGGAGCGCATTTCTCTCTCCATTGCGGGAATTGGGAGACCTCATTATCTACTTACCTGCTGACCAAACACAATTCAAATTGTGTTTAAAAAAACACAGCTAAGAACTCCCATCTTAAAAGTACTTCACTTTTGTGTATGGCTTTGGCCTATATACGGCTCTGTCAATTCTAGTGACATATATATAATAAATCTGGGTTTCATTACGCTTTTCCTTTACATTAAAATAAATAAATTCAGGTCACGGAAGGGCCGACTTGAACGCGGCGCCGGACCTCGCACTCCCCGCCCCAACGCTGCCT
>NW_010550342.1:1679-1955 GCF_000687285.1 Phaethon lepturus | reverse complement strand
TGGGATTAGTCACGGCCAAAGCCCAGATTAACCCCAGCCTCGGGTTTGCAAGAAGGAAAACGTAATCCAGTTCCCGGGAGGTCAGAGCGCAGAGCTGGCTGCTCAGGGATAAATCCTGCAAGGTTCTTCGCCTGCTCCAGCAGCTGAGCTCCAGTGTTTATGTCTTACCTCCAAACGGCATATTCTGTGCTGTCAGCACCAGGAATAACTGGCCAACGCTGCCTGGAGATTAATATTTTGCAGACAAAATGTGCATCAAACACTGTTTTCATGGCA
>NW_010550342.1:973-1199 GCF_000687285.1 Phaethon lepturus | reverse complement strand
GGCACACCGCGGGGCACTGGCACACCGCGGGGCACCGGCACCGGCACCAGCAGCAGCAGGTGCTCAGCACACACCCGTGGCTGCAGGAGTCGGAGCTGGAGGGGGAGAAGGAAGAAGGTGTGACATGTACCCGGCTGCGTGCTGAGACCCCGCCGTGCCGCGGGCGCGAGCAAGGCCCACGGGAGCAGGTGGCAGGGCCCTGCCCTGCCTGCCCCGTGCCCCTCCC
>NW_010550342.1:414-949 GCF_000687285.1 Phaethon lepturus | reverse complement strand
CGGGGCTATCGTCCTTCTGTCCCCACCGGGGTGCCCCAGCAGAGGACAACGAGAGCCGTGTGTGGGCAGCCGGTCCCAGCCGCGACGGCGACTGAGTCGCAGGAGCGTCTGCTGGGCTCCGCTCCATCGGCACCGAGGTGCAGAGTTCAAGGCCTGAAGTCAGTCCCCATGGGCCAAGTGCTCAGGCCACCAACACAGATACCCCCAAAAAAACCAGGGCCAGTTCACAAGGGGTCTTTAGTGCAAGGCTGAGCGCTGACTGTAAGTGTCATTCCACATACAGCCCAAATCATCCCTGATTTCCTGTTCTTTGTATATTTTTATAGCATGATAGGATTTTCCTTTGTTTGTAACTAAGAATTTGTCCTAGTTCAGTTATTACACTCCAGGATTACTTTCACCATGTGTACCTAAATTCTGAAATAAGTAAGTTTGCAGAAATCTCAAACAGAACATTTTTCTAATCTGAAGTTAAAAATCCTGAACTGTTCCTGCCAATCTTATTAGAATTGCATTCCCCTTAAAGATGTGATTG
>NW_010550342.1:0-329 GCF_000687285.1 Phaethon lepturus | reverse complement strand
TTTCCTAATTTTCCCGGAAGAAGTGTGTAGAAGCACAGCCATGTTACCAAACACACATTCAAAGCAATCCAAACCCGTTTGGTAATTCTGCCCGGCACATTGTTTTTACAGTACGTCTAGACACAGATACCAGCAGTGTAATTGCTGTGGAAAAAGAGATGAACAAAAAATATCTGCAAGGTCAATTCTGGTCAACGGCATTTCAAGGCGAGTTTACAAATATCGAAAGGATGAATAATGAGTTTTCACCAGAAAAGAAAGAATTCAACTCATGACCTGGGAAAAACAAAAAAATGAGAAAAGCAGCGTCAAAACAGGCTCCTTCATTT
>NW_010550341.1:0-1589 GCF_000687285.1 Phaethon lepturus | reverse complement strand
TCTCACAGAAGCCACCCCTGCAACCCACCCCACCCTGCCCCCCCATGCAAACACAATACAGATGTGAAGGAAGAGATCTGTAAATGTCAGTTCCCTAGAGGCCTTCAGTGCCAAGGAAAAGATAAGGATAAAAATGTTTAAAAATGCCTGAACATTTTGGAGGAGAGCAGTGTATTAACTTTATCAATCTGATGTTTTAATGAGGAGAAAAATGCCACCAGTTGTTTGCCAAGCCAAAATCTATTTCCAAAGACACTAGTCACATATTCCTAGATATATTCAAAGAAACATCTACTCAGCTTCTACTCTGCTCCTGCTTCTGCTAGAAACCAGGGTCATATTTTAAGATATGTAAAAATGGACATTAGAGCAAACCAGCCCCAGGTAGCATTTGTGGAATTTGATTTGGATCTGCAAAGGTCTATTCTGAAATGAAAACCAATAATTACCATAAGACTTTTGGGCCACTAATAAGAATTATTTAGAATTAAATGGATTAAATAATATAAATGAGATTCTCTAATTCGTTTCATCATCCAAACCCTTACTTTGCCAAACAAATCTATGTGAGATTTGCTATCCAAAATACTATGTAATTAAGGTATGCTTCCAGACATAGAGAAAATATGGCATCAGCCAAGTAAATTCAGCATGAAGCCTGAAAAAATAACAAGTTTCAGTAGCGTTATAATTACACTGATGTATTGGGGGGGAGCTGCAGGGGTGGCATCTGTGAGAAGAGGTCAGGGGCTGCTCTGTGACAGACACAGCTGGTTCCAGCTGGCTCCGCAACGGACGCACCACAGGCCAAAGCTGAGCCAGTCAGTGAAGCTGGTGGCATCTCTGTGAAAACATATTTAAGAAAGGGCAAAAACTTTGCACAGACAGAGGAGGTGAGAAAAAAAAAAGTGAGAGCTTTTTCATGCTATTTTCTCCCCCGATCCTGTTGAGGGAGGTGTGATTGGCTGCTGGCCAAAGCTAACCCACCACAATTAAGCAAAGTCATATTTCGGAAAGCATTTACCGGTAAAAGCTACTATATGAACGATAGCCCAGCTCAAGTGCATCTACACCAATGAACACAGCATGGGCAACAAACAGGAGGAGCTGGAAGCCATTGTGCAGCAGGACAGCTATGACTTAGTTGCCATCACAGGAACATGGTGGGGTGACTCTCATGACTGGAGTGCTGCAATAGATGGCTATAATCTCTTGAGAAGGGAAAGGCATGGGCTTAGTTACCATGACATGATAGAATTCTCAATTCTTGGTGAAGTAAGGAGAAGGGTCAGCAAAACCACTACCATGGACTTCGGGAGGGCAGACTTTGGCCTGTTCAGGTCATTGGTTGAGAGATTCCCTTGGGAGACAGTCCTGAAGGACAAAGGGGTCCAGGAAGGCTGGACAGCCTTCAAGAAGGAGATCTTATAGGCGCAGGAGCAGGCGGTCCCCATGTGCCGCAAGATGAGCTGGCGGGAAAGACGACTGGCCTGGCTGAACAGGGACATAAAAAAAATTGGATCTAAAAACTATTGATTGTACAAAAATGAGTTGAAGAGCTGTCCTGGTTTCAGCCAGGATAGAGATGG
>NW_010550340.1:420-914 GCF_000687285.1 Phaethon lepturus | reverse complement strand
GCAGAGGTGCGCGCTGCCATGCCTCCAGCAGCCCCGCAACAAGGCGGCCAGAGCTTTGCTTCTACCACCGGTCTTCACGCCAGGTACCCCCAGCCCCAAAAAACACATCAATTATTTGCAACCTGAGCAAGTCTGCTCGGGTTTCAGGCCAGCTTTCACGCCTGGACCAGCCGCCACCAGCCAGGGGACTCAAAGAGACGGTTTGTGACACCCCATCCCACGCGTGCAGGAGGGCACAGCCCCGCGGCACCCGGGCACGGGGCTGGGAAATGGCCCCGCTGGCATTCGCCTGACCTTGGGGGATCAACACGCCTGAACGCCCACGTCCCCGGGAGCACAGGATGCGAGGGGGCGGCCGCTGGAGTCCCGTACCCGGCTGCGCCCAAGACGGTTGCTCCAGCATCTCCCTTCTTCCCCGCCGGATGCCCGGAGAAAGCCGAGGCCAGCAGAGCACCGGCCGGTCCACGGGCGACCGCACCGGCACGGCTCATCTG
>NW_010550340.1:0-342 GCF_000687285.1 Phaethon lepturus | reverse complement strand
CATTCCTGCCCTAAGTACCGCGGATTTGCTGTGCTTTATGAAAAACGAAAAGAATGTTTTAAATGAAATTAATTCTTACGAACCCAAGATTTCATAAAAGCGCTGCCTGGGCACGGGCTGGCACAGGCCCGCTCTTGTTCGCTGTACTGGCCTTCCCCTGGGGGCAGGAAAATACCGGCCTTCGTATAAAATAATTACAAACTCATTGTACAGCTCTGCTTATAACTGCTCAGAGGAGCTCTGGGGTCTCATCCTAGCTCGTAGTTTATGTTTGGCAATAACATCACACGTGATCTTTAAGAAACAGCTACGGCAGAACGCGCAATGGAAAAAAGCATCGGT
>NW_010550339.1:0-32074 GCF_000687285.1 Phaethon lepturus | reverse complement strand
GTTTAATTTCCCCATCACCTTGGTTACAGTGCTGGCCTCTACAGAAGTCCCTGCCTCTTCTAAAAGTACTCTGGACTACTATGCAATGGGTGACTAATTTTGCAATTATCATTAAATGGTCAAATAGTTTCCCCTTCTTAAAAGAAAGTTCATATCCAATTACTATAATAATTAAAATAGAATTAAAATATGTATGTATATATATTTTGAACTTCACTTCATTTCTAGGGGTAGCCCAGTATAGGCAGGCATTGGTAACATAATCCTGCTGCAATGTGAAGAGGACTTTCTAGCTGGGTGTTTGAAGTAAGAAATGAGAGCTACCTATGAAATCATTGATTTAATGGAGGAAAAGCAGAAGGCAGGAGGAATCTCTCCTCATTTTCCTGTGGACTGCTTGGTGGACATAGGTGGAGAAGGTTGCACTGTGCTCATGCACTATGGTACTCACTGCTGGGAGGTACAGGGCCTGAAAAAAGTATAAATGACCTGAAAACCTGCCCAAATCCTGCAAAAATATGCTCTTTGGTGCAGTGGATGCAGTCTTCAGCTTTGGATGTCCCCAAAGAATGAGATTCTGGAAACAAGAAGTATTTGCTAATGGAAGGAGGATTCTGTTCATGCTTCCCTAAGCATCTGCTGTCAGCACTGCTGGTATGGGAGACCGGGCGAGAAGGTCTCTCCTCTGCATCAGCTCCCGTGTCCTGTGCCTCGTTCCCTGACAACGATTACAGCCGTGTCCCTGCTGCTGCTGCAGGAATTTGCTTTCAGACTGCTTGTCTCCTCACCCTGCCACCTCCAGCATCTCTTCATCAGCAGCTGACTGACCTGTGTTGTCTTCTTCCTCCCTTGATGTGGAGAGTATGAGGATATCTGCTGTTTGGATATTAGAAGGGGTTGGTCAGGTTTGTCAATCAGACATTTTTTAAAATGAATTGACAAGGAATTAAGGGAGAAGTCGTTATAATCAAGCTCAGCATTAAACATCAAATGGGATGTAATGAACCTTTAAAAAAGCATTCAGGCCACTAAGTTACTCAAGGGAAGGAGTCATCTGCATGGTTTTCAATTTATCTGGCAAATGCTGATTAGCATATGCTACAAGACAAATTATCTGCTGTATGGAAAACAGTGTATTGCCACTGCCAGCCTGAGTTTTGTGACTTCTCTGAGGAGCACTGAAACTACGTGCTTTTCCTCTTCCCATTATTCTTTGCTAGTGCTGGTTTTACATTTGGTGATCATTCTTTGGGAAAAAACAAACTACATATAAACTGAAATCACCAGGTCTGTTTCTCTCTAATGAGCAATGACAGAGTTTCATTTAGGTTTTTTACACCTAGCTAGGGCTGCTAGGACACTCTCCAAAGAGCACTGCACTTCGAAAATTATGATGTCATTGTAGGTGTCTTGCTTATTTCCCCAGAATAAATGAACATCATCATGAAACTCCAGGAGGAAAACTTGGCTGTGCTGGAGAAGTTATGGAGCTGTTAAAGCAACTAAGGTTTGCATTTCAGTCAGGGGTTATTTGGAGGTCACCGTTATACACTTTTATTTGGAGTCCTAAATACAAGTTTAAGTGCCTCACTTAAATAATTTCATCCATAATGAGATTGGTTTAGCTTCTCTGAAATACTTAGAAGTGTGTTATTGAAACACTGTAAATTTTTTTTAAAATTCTAAAGCTAAAAAAAGAATAATTTCTTTCATAATTTCTTAGGTGTCTATTTTTTAGTGTGCTTTAAATGAAAGCTGTAACATGAAATCACAAAGACAGGCAGCATGCTGAAACTAGCTGTCTCTTCTTTCAAAGAACTAGCTGTCATTTATTCCTTAAGATGATTTACCCTTCTAGGTTCAGCAATTGTGTATTCTTTGAAGCACAGAGGGAGAGGGTCTGTATCAAAAGGAAGATAATTTCCAAAATGCTCTTCATAATTATTGTAATAATAGCCTATTGCTGCAATTTTCAGGCTCTACAGCTAAGAGAATAATGAGCTTATATGCACTGATTGTTTACAGCAGAGAGTCAAACAAAGGCAAAGATGTAGCAGGAGTGTGGGGTTTGCCACAGTGTACAGAATCACCGCTGTGGAGTCACGTGTACCGCTTTTGGCAGCATCACCTGTGGTTCAAAACCAAGGTCTAGCTGAGGAGTTGCACAATGTTGTGTACCAGGGAAATATTTCCAGCCCGTGCCGTTTGCAGGATGTAAATATAAATGATTTGATTTCCTAATGACTGAATGTATATCAGAAATTGTCCAATACCTTAAAAATGAGATCACTCAATGTATCATGTAGTTTTACCACACAGTACAAACAAACTGACTTTTTCAAATTTTCATCAGATGCACTGCAATTTCTTCAAGTATTGTCTTCTGTCTTTGAATAGCTTGAGAAGTTGCGTTGTGTCATTCATATTTTGGAATAGCTGAAGTACCCTTAGTACCTATGTACTTCCTCCTTCAGTACCTATGTTAAATTTATCATTACCCTATCTATAAAGACCTATTCTAGGAAAATCCCATTTACTTTTATTGAAAGGGTAATGTCTCATATTATATTCAGTATTTTCCTGATGCATTCTTTGGGGGTCATTTAGTTTTCCTCACAGTAAATAGCATTATTTGTTTTTATGTTGATACTCACTGTTTCATTTTCTCAACTCAAAATTTTAACAATCCCTTTGCATTTCTGTCTTCTCTGTCCTGTTTGCTTTGATGAAGGACCATAGCGCCTAGTGTGTGCCATCTACAGAAGGGTGTCGATTGTGCATTTCTATTGCCGGCAAGGAACATTATCCTTCATGGTGTTTTTGTTTTCTTTATCACTTTTTGGCCTGACTCAGGGTTTTTTTTTTCGCAACTTCCATCTGGTTTCTTTCTGATCTCAATAGCCATTGAAGATGTACTTTATTTTAAATGATAGTATAATAGATCAAGACTCTTCCTCACTTCATGGCTGGACCAAAAATTCACATTAAATTTTTACAAGTCAAGTAATGTTAATTCTGAAGACAGGATCATCTGGTGAATATGTATGATTTTAACTATTATTTTTCCTCTGGTAATTAGTTAGCAGGCAAAATCTCAGTGCTTTATTCTGCTTTTTGTTCTTCATGCTAATATACTGAAAACGAAAGTTTTAATTTTCTTTTTGGTAATACATACAACTACAATACCTCTTTCAGCTCTGAAAGCTACAAGCGTCCTTTTCCAATAACGAACCACAACTTCTTTCAACTGTTCCTGAGTTGGAAGGAGCAGAATGATTTCAGAGAATGCAGGGCTTTTGACTTGTTGGCCTTTGGGCCAGCTCTTTGTACTGGGTTTTCCAGCCACCTAATTGGATGTTACACGCTGATTAGGTAAATGGTGGCTGCTTTGTCTGTCTCTATATGTGGAAAAGCCAGAAAACTTCAGTTTGGAGTCATAAATCGGGATGCATTCATAAGCATTAAATTCACCTTAAAAAAAGGCAAAAAAAGGAAAAAAAGGAGCATACATGGTGATAAATTATGTTTGTACATGTCTCCCAGTATTTTGTTTAGCATTATTAGCATGTAGGATTTGATTGAAACCCTGCTTATTATTTTGCTTGGTTTGAATCCAATTTGCAGTGAGTCTGTTGCTCACTGCCAAGGTTAACAATTAGTAGGATAGAGGTGGGGACTTATAGACTCTGCTTCTTGCATGATTTTTGCACTTTCTTTTTTAAAAGTGTATTGTTCTTGTTGTTCATCTTTCTACTCCTAAACCATCATTTACACAATTTCCAGCTACCCTGCTTTTCTTTTTTTCCTGTTGTCTCTTGCATCCTTAATTTTACTTTTAAGAAATATACCTCAGGAAGCTTTAGTTTATATTTATTTAAGAAAATGAGTGTAGGTGTACAAATACAGAAGAATAAGGTGTTGTGTGATTACTGTTCTGGTTTTTTTCTCTCTTTTTTTTTTTTTCCATTTACACATTAAATACCAAAACGACCACTGCGAGAGCAATTCAGAATGACTTCAAGTGTCATATTTGTCACTGAATAACTTTAGGAAACAGCTTCCCCTCTAACTTCATGGCACCTCCCCTCCCTTGAAAAACCCAACCCAAAAAGCTCAGTGCTTGCAGACTTAGGGTTGTCTGCTGTTTTCATAAATCTCAGAAAGCTCCTTTCAAGCCTTTAGTTCATAGAAAAGAGTGAAGGTATATATGAAGGTATATACCTGCGAGACCTCACACCTGCCTCCAGGGATAGGGCAATAGCTAATAGTTGGTGTCCAAGCCTGAGAGCTGAGTGCCATGTAAAGAGAAGACTGGTCAAGTGGTGGGAGAAAACTAACGGTTGTTACTGCGATAAAGCCTGTTGCATCGTTCCTGACTTGTGTGCATGTGTGCAAAGGAGAAGAGAGACCTTTCCTTTGGAGAAAGAGGACCTGAGAGATCTCTTACACAGGAGTTACCCCTGCTCTGACGCTCAGGTCTTACTGCCATCTCAGCAGCTAGATAGGAGTGTCTGATGTGCGTGCGTCGTACCAAAAGCGTCATGTGTGAAGGACCAAAAGGAAGATGAGGATTATATGGTGGTGTTCCTGTGGGTGGTATGGTGTCAAGGCAGACGAGGCTACAACCTTGCAGAGACATGCGGAGACCACTGAGCAGAGCAGAGTTAGCTGACGGGGGTGAACTACGTCCTGTGATTTCTGAGGAGCTGTTGAACCCTAACAGGAAGGGACAAAACATCACCAGCTAAACTGGATGGCACAAGTTTTGTGGCACAAGCCTCAACAACATAAACCAAAGCTTCTTGCCTTTACTGGTCTCTGCTGAGAAAAATATGTGGTTAGAAGAGAACTGAAGATGAAAATGCAAAGATCTATTCTGTTGCACAGAGGTAGCAGCTTGCACTGATCTCCTCAAGCTTGGTAATGAGACTTGCATAATCTCTCTGTACATGCATTGCTTCCCTAGCTATATTGTGAGAAAAATATACCTAATGCTTCCACCACGTTTTCTTTGCTTCAAGTTGATAGTTATTCTGTTCTGCTCCTTCTGGCATAGAGTTATGGTTTTTTTTTTTTATCAGGTTTACAATCCCATATTAACTTCTGGTTCCTCTGCCACCTCAGTAATTATTCTCTGTTTCCTGATTGTATAATTCTTTCCTCTTAGCTGCTATTGCAGTTACCATGAAGTGTTTTATTACAGAGGTGACTGTTTGATAACTATGACAATGAAAATGGTAGATCCAGAGTCCAAATGCATCTGCTGTTAGGTAAAGAGTGCCATGTAGTTCCTAAATTTTTGTAATCCCTACTATAACCTTTATTATAACAAGATGAGAATTGCGGTTGTGCTGTGAAATGCTGGAAGGTTTAGTAGCTAATGGGCTGATGAGAGGAATCGCAGACATGGTCAATTTTCCAACATCTTGACAGTTTTATTACTTAGCAGTTATCATAGACTACTTTTTTCTTGTCATTTTTAAAACAAATTCTCTCTCACTCTGTGACTCTGTGCCACCCAACGTTACCTACTATGTAGAAATCTGGATACCGTTTTCAGCAGCTCTACCACATCACGTAGCTAGGGAGTGGAAACTTGAATAGTCCTCAACTCAGGGAGGATGGGCTGTGACTAAGGGTTTGATGTCAGTAAATCACTTCACCTTATGAGCACCTTGAAACCACAAAAACTCAAGCACACAGAGCAGCCTATTAGCTCTAGAGCTCTTAATTTTGTGGCAAGTGCTTTGCAAACAAGCACACAAACAAACTTCAGCCTTCAAAAGGAGCCTGCTAATCACTTGTCCCAGCCTGTCATTCACAGGCTCAGCTATGAGTGGGCCATGGTCTTACCAGCTCCTTGTTTAGCTTGCACTGTTGCATCTTTTTCCTCTACCATTGAGCTATTATAACAACAAGGCTTATGCAGAGCAAGCTAAGCTAGTGCCTCTTTTGTTTTTGGTTTTATTTTCTGCTGCCTGGTGGCAGGAAGCATCTTACTGAAGAACTGCAAGCTTCCTTGGTTGTATGGTGTGGGCTATACACTGAAATAAGCCCTTGGTCCACATGGAGCCACAGGTCCAGCTGACTTCCCTGGCGGTTTCTGCTGAGGCTCCCAGCCCTTGCTGTCCCTTCTCCTTGGCCCAGCTCCAAGGTAACCCCTCTTGCACACCACACACTTTATATCTCAGTTTTATATTTCCTAGTTTCTGATGTCTTCCAGCGTTGATCTTGTATTGCTTTCACACACCACATGTGGCACGCAGGCAGAAGGGAAGTTTGACCATAAGGACACATGAAGGCTGGAGGGGTTTGTGGAGCTGATGTAACACTTATCTGGTGTTGGAGAATGGAGTTGGTGAATTTCTTCAGGTCCTTGTTTCGCCCTCACCTACCTCCCTGCCACCAATGAATGCTGAAGCCACTGTTCATGTTTTTGTTCTTTCTTCTCCCTGGGATTTTGTGTTTTGGGAACCTGCAGTTTTAATAAGTCATATTTGGAGTCTTATTTTATCGTTTAGTGTTGCAAATCCTGCTCTAAGGCAGTCTAAGTAAGTATGTGGTCTGTAACCAGCAGAGTCCGTGGTTATCAGGCAAAACTATAGGGCACCTGGCAGACCCCTGTAATATGAAGAAGAAAATTTGTATTTTCATCTTATAGTAGTGTGCCAGTCCCACAAAATATCTAAGATGTGCTTGCAGGCACTGATTTTTCCCCATGGGGAACAGGCAAAGATACTGTTCTTTTACACAGATGAGTTGCTTTATAGCAACTCACTACTGTATTTGATACAGTACTCAATACTGTATTTGATGAGAGCAGTAGAAGATTTCTGATAGCTTTTATATTATTTCTTATGTTCATGTATGTAAAGTAACTTGCAGGTATTAATGTACATACAGTACGTACATCCAAACTCATTTAGGGAAATCTTCAAGGGATCTTCCAGAAGCTGGGAGCAAAACTCAGCGTGGGCCACCTGTGCTCTCAGTGTACATTATTTTATTGGATCCTCAGGAGAGTTTTTCTTAAGAAAGCTGCTTCTGCAAAAGGGGAATCAGAAACTGGCTTAAGGATGCTTCATAGCACTCTAGTGGCAAAAAACAAGTATATGGGGCATATAGTTGGAAAAAACATGCTCCACAGTTGTGCAACATACTGGTTATAAAAATAGCTTTCAGTGTGGTCTATTATGTGTTCATATTAGCAACATTCATACAGTGTACCTTATCACAGTTAAAACCTTTTTCGCCTTTTAGGTCATATTAAGTAACTAATGTAAACATTTGAATAAATCAGCCACTGGACTCCTTCTACATATGATAGTATTTCTTGCCAGCAGAGTAATGTGATTTAACAGTTGTGGTTCATATTATACATCTCTGCAAGCTGGAAATCTGGATGATAAATGGTGTGATAAACATTGGAGAGGCACCAAATTCCAAGGAGATTACTATTGCCTCTGTTATATAAAACTAAATGAGAAAAAACTATTTTACATTAACTTTTCTTTTAAATTGACAGCTAAGGAAATAGTAAAATGTGGTTGCATGGCAATCAGATTTTCTCTTTAATTATTTCGCCACGTCCTTTGTCACAGCTACTCCAATTACATTTCCTTTACAGAAATCCTTGTAAAATCATAGCTGGGCATAGGATGCCCTGTTCACATCGAATGTTTGTTTCAGAAAAGTTGGTCAGTGGCTTCTTTTCCAGACGTGCGCTCACTCTGATCTCCACCCATTAAAACAATGTTGTCATTAATTTCCTCCTCTTTCCAAAGGTGATGGCTCTGAGGTTCACAGTTGCAGTTGCCTTTCTTCTGCTGGCAGTGGATCTGTAGTTTTTATATCAGTCTGGCTTGTTCAATTTCTAGCCTGGAATGTTTTTTTTATTTTAATAAAGAGTAAATACTTATTCATGAGAACCAGGGTCCAGCAGTGAGGTATTGTTACTTTAAGCGATGCTGAATTTTCCTGGAGGGTTTCAACACCAGGATGCTCATAGGCTACCAGACTAATTGCTTTACACTGAAAACGATGCCCAGGGGTGAAATAACACAAATACTGAGGCAAATTTTCCAACATGTGTTCTTTAGAATTCCCCTCTGAGCTGGAAGAGTGACCTTTGGTGAACAAATGTTCTTTCACCTTCAGTGTTTGAAACTATTAATGTTTTAGTATGCTTACATGATTAATTCACAGGCTTTCTTTTCAACACAGCAATTTCTGGACTCGGTCTTTCTTGTGGCCTCAGATTTGAGGCAATTTGTTCTCTAAGTCTGTCAATGGTTTATTCAGTACAACTATGTTTGATTATATCTTTAATAGTTACTGAGTAAGAGTTGCACTCAGTTACCTTGGCTTTAGCCTTTCAAAAGAGGAACTTTTATCCTCATTATTGTCTAAGGCTGATCTTTGCAGCTGAGATGGCTTGCTGAAGGTTTTTTAGACTGGGAAGATCCATTAGTAACATACTGAATTTCCCAGTAGTATTGCTTGTTTATGGTTCTCCATGGCCATGAGCGATGAGTCCTTTCTGTTATGAAGCTTTCTCTTATCTTGCAAGTATTTAAAAATCTAGTAGGAGGAGAGATGCAGATTTATTTTATCTATTTTTTTTTAAAGCAAAAAAATATTAAAGATGATAGGCATCCCTGAGTCTGAGCTGTACAGGCAAAAGGCTTGCCTGATGCTCTTTAAGTCATGTAGCAGTCTTGATTCCTTCTCTCATTTAGCAGCATGTGTATAATTTAAAGTCTGCCTTAGGTGATGTGACAACTACTTTCCAGTAGTGAACCCCATTTACCTTCTGTTAATTACCCCATCATTTACTGCCCAGTAACTACTACACCTGGAAGACAGGGTAACCATACACTATTTCTGTCTCCTGTTACTTCTCAGTGACTCTAGACTTTCTGATAAAAGGTTTCCACTTGTTCAGATTTCATTAGAGTCTTTGCCCAGAAGTCACGAGATGCCTCTTTGAAGATTCTGAATCACAGTTCAAAAAATCAGTCTTGGCCCAAGACTTTTTCCTGGCTGACTTTTATGTTGCTAATAATTCACTCCTATTCTTTAACGAAGATGGTGTTCTCTCTCAGGTTTATTTCTTGAACAATTATGAATAATTTTTCTTCTTTTTCTTTTCCCTTGTTGTCCTCAGCATGGTATATTGTCTTTGCTCACTCAGTGTGTTTTAATGAGGAATCCTGCTCAGTTAGGCTTTGACTTTACAGGTTCTCATGTATTTCCCCATAGACCTCTTCTGTGTTTTACTGGACACTTGGAATCTCTGGTAAATGTGATGTCATTTGCCTCTTATAAATCTAATTGGTGATGACTGTATCTGGAAGTGACTTGCTGTAATGCATTGTCAGATGGCATTTAAAGTGTCTGCTCTGTGGGAAATTCTAAAAAAAGAAAAAAATCTCTATGTTGGAGCAAACCCTTAAGATGTCTCATGAATGGAACACTTCCTTTCGAATGTTTTCAAAACAGAATTAATGCTGGATCTCCAGTCTGCACAAGGATCATAGAATGATAGAATGATAGAAGGGTAGATTCATAGAATCATATAATGGTTTGGGTTGGAAGGGACCTTAAATATCATCTAGTTCCAACCCCTCTGCCATGGGCAGGGACACCTTCCACTAGACCAGGTTGCTCAAAGCCCCATCCAACCTGGCCTTGAACACTGCCAGGGATGGGGCGTCCACAACTTTTCTAGGTAACCTCTTCCAGTGTGTCACCAACTTCATAGTGAAGAATTTCTTCCTTATATCTAATCTAAATTTAACCTCTTTCAATTTAAAGTCGTTACTCATTGCCCTGTCACTACAGGCCCTTGTAAAGAGTCCCTCTCCAGCTTTCTTGTAGGCCCCCTTCAGGTACTGGAAGGCTGCTATAAAGTCTCCCCAGAGCCTTCTCTCCTCTAGGCTGAACAACCCCAACTCTCTCAGCGTTTCTTCACAGGAGAGGTATTCCGGCTCTCAGGTCATCTTCATGGTCCTCCTCTGGACCCGCTCCAACAGCTCCATGTCCTTCTTATGTTGGGGACCCCAGAACTGGACACAACACTGCAGGTGGGTTCTCATGACAGTGGAGTAGAGGGGTAGAATCCCCTCCCTCCACCTGTTGGCCATGCTGCTTTCGGTGCAGCCCAGGAGGTGGTTGGCCTTCTGGGTTACAAGTGCACGTTGCTGGGTCATAGAATCATAGAATCATTAAGGTTGAAAAAGACCTTCAAGATCATCAAGTCCAACTTTCAACCCAACACCACCATTCCCACGAAACCATGTCCTGAAGTGACACATCATGTTCAGCCTGGGATCCTCAGCTCTTGCCCAAGGCATCTAGATGCTTTTTGTTGTGCAAACACGAGATTAGGCTGCAAATCTCCGAGTTTCAGTGTCTTCGTGAGCAGAGTGGAGAAATTCTGAATGCTGTGGCTTGTGCCTCTTGGGTCCTGGCTCTATGGCCACATGCAAGGTGGGCTGCTGGGCAAACAGGCAAACTAGCAGGGAATCAGGCAGCTGGTTTCCTTCTAAGTATTTGACAAAATCAAAATGTACTGTGGGAGCATGCTGATTTCATGGAATAAGCATTTTTCTAATGGAAAATATTCAGGTTGGAAAATTTCTGTCCGACTCTAATTACAATGTTTTTCTCCAGAGCACAGCTTTTGACTTTTCCTATGGGAAATTATGGAAGCTCCATAACTGACAATGAGGATATTATTAAAAGAAGAAAGTCTTTGCATATGTATTGTACACTACCTATCAACCCCTGTTCTTCTTAGAGTATGATGAATAATCCTTATGCATTTGAGTTGCTTGGAGTTTACTGAAATTAACACTTTATTGGAGTCTGTATTAGTGTAAAATAAATTCCTCCTTCTATTTAGACATTTTTCAACAGTCATGATAGCTATGTCTCATTCAGCATCCCTGCTCCAGAGAGGACAATACAAGAAAGGAACAAAGCGTCTTGTGGATCCGGCAGGCTATTTTGAGATTCGGGATGCATATGGTGCGAGTAAGGAGAGGGAAACACAAATTTTCTTGACAGCTGTGTTCACTTGTCCTGCTTCCTCTCCATACAGATGGTTCACAAATGCTGCAGCAGGATTAGGACGGGGTAGAGCCTGACCTGTTTGTGAGTCTGTGTTGACGAGTAAGGTGGAGTGTCGTCTACTCCTGCAATAAAGCAGTGGTAGATTTAGGAAACTGCATTGACATATGGAAACTGAGATTTTCTGTTGGGAGTAGTTCACCTTAGATGAATCCCATGGCATGAAACATTTTGGAGGAGAGAAAATTTAAAATTAATGAGACATTCTGTTTTGAGACTGAAGTGTGGCTTTTTAGATCATTGTTTTTGTTTAAAAATATAACATTGGGGGAAATATGGTTGGAGTTAAGAAAGTGGTGAACAATACATATGTTTCTACTTACCTGGAAAATATAGTTTATTCACCTTTTTTGACTGAAATGTTACCTTTCCTTCCTGAATAAAGAAGATAAAAACATCCAATATGCTAATGTTACTAGATGAGACAAAGATTTTTTTCTGTGTCTGGTCAGCTATACATTATTATGTCTTCTTCTAATGAAGTGTATTAGGAAAGGATGTGTGATTTAGGATTATAGCTCCCTGATGAAACAGGTTTTGGAGTAGGGTAACTTTAGCATAAATCCTGAACAAGAAATGGTGCTTAAAGATGCATTCCGGAGCAACTCCTTCTTCAAGCAGATGTACTTTTTGTGCATTTGCTAATGAAATAAAAATGCAAAACATTATGATAAAATAAACAGAAATAATAAATAAGAATAAACAGCAGCAACTGACTTTTTTTTTTTCACCTACTAGCGAGCAATAGCTCTTTTCTGTTCATTGGTTTTGTCTGCTTTTGTTTAGAAGTCACATAGCCTATGTTTGAGAGAATGCAGGTGTGCTCCAGAGATCAAAAGGCACTCAAGTTTGAAGGGAAGGAGGGATTTCTTTTTCTTCTTGGCTGGCAGTCCTGCTCCTGGCTTGAAGGTAAGCCATGGATACCTCTCCTTCTT
The DNA here is from genome assembly GCF_000687285.1 of Phaethon lepturus. NCBI lineage: Eukaryota > Metazoa > Chordata > Aves > Phaethontiformes > Phaethontidae > Phaethon > Phaethon lepturus. The sequence continues at coordinate 20,006 of NW_010550339.1, read as the reverse complement.
GCACCTGCACCCCAGCACGGCTGCTGGGAGGGCCAGGGTCTGGAGAGAGTGGTGAAGTGGGATCTCTTGTAGCTGATCTTCATCATTTGAGGCTGTTATGTTGCAAAGACGGTGACTGATTCTCAGATGCTTGGGGAAGAAGATCATTAGGGGGAAAGGAAAAAGCGGCTTGCAAAACCACAATCCACAAAAAAATTCAGATGAGTTCTGTATAGTTCATGTGCTCAGAAGTTTAGCTAAATAATGTAAAAAAGTGACTTCTACTTGCTACAACCCTCCGTTTGAATAGACCCATGGGCCATCTAGACCCACATTTTTTTAAAAAACAACACATAACTAGAAAAGTGCAGAATTCACACATGGATGATGCCAGAACGTAAAATTATATGGAATATACACAATGATTCAAAAAAGTCAAAGAAATTTAAACTCAAAAACATCAAAGTATTATTAAGCAGACATCTTTATTGCAGCGCCGGATGCCTGGGGGATATCTCCTCCTAACATGCGTGTGCTGAAACAAAAATTCATCCTTTATATACCTTAAAGACATGAATATTCACACATTTTCTGAGAAATCACCGCCTCCTTGCTTATCTGCTACATTTACATAATGCTGGCGTTGCAAAACTACACTAGGCGTGCGCGGGGGTCTCGGGTGGTCATCGGTGGTCGTTTGGGGAGTTAGCCCCCTCCTCCTTTTTCCCATTTACAGTCGCGGGTCTCTTGAGGATAGGTTCTCCTTGGATGGTTGTCCCTTCTGTTGTCCAGCCAAGCGGTTACTTCCTATCCTCCTTGTTGGCAAGTGGTTCCTTCTTATCATCCTTGTTAGAGCTTCCCTGCCAGTCTGTCTCTATGCTCAAGGTTAAGATATCTTCTCTGTTCTCTTTAATCTCTCAGTCCTTGCTCTTAACTCTTCTTTGTTTTAATTTTCATGAGGCCTGCTTTCCTTGTGATGAATTGTTTACACATAGTCACAATGTTAGCATTGAGGCAAATACAGTCTAAGGACTATGAGAATAGGCCGTTAAACATAATCACACAATTATTAGGCTAAAGAAATCTCTATAAAAATTAAACTAATCACCTAATCAATAACCTTCCAAAAAGTGTATATATATATTTAGAGAGAAATTGACCTTAATTGTTTTAGATCCTTGTTTCACTTCAGTAAGTTCAATCCTTGTTTTTCCTTAACTGTATCCCCTGTGTGATCACTCCTTGCATACAACAGGTACACATACCCGTGTGTGATCCTTGCTCCTTAGTTAGTACAAGAGTGCATTGATTAAGCCCAGGAATGTTGCTGGGCTCTCAGAATAAGTGCAATGGAAAGGTCCCTGAGCAAACTGCTCCTTGGGGCTCTGTGTGGGAATGGGCCCTGGGAGAAGCCACCTCATGAGCGTTGCCTACTAGAGTGGTTTGTGAGTATCTTGTCTGGGACAGAGGCGTGCCAGGTACCCTGGGCTGATGGCTGGTCAGTGCTGCTGCTGAAGGTCCAGTGTCTGGGAATATTCCTGAGCACTGTTTTATTTACTAGTGTAGGTGCAGCTCTACAGAGTTTTCAGTCTCCCCGTCCAAGTAGAGGAAGGATCATTGTAATGTTAGAGCTCTATCCTGTTTTTTTCCTTTGCTTTACTTCAAATGTCCACCAGGAAATAGAGAAAATCTGATTCTTTTCCTCTTCCCGTTTGTCTGCTTTATATTTGAAGACTATTACCGTATCTCCCACCAGTCTCCTCTAGACTGAACAACTTCAGTTTCTTTCATTCTTTCCTTAGCAGCTCATGTTTTCTAGACCTCTTCTTATTTTCATTGCTTCCTGCTTTTTCTGAACAGACATATAACAAAAACGCATGTTCTGCCTGGGAGAGCTTAGCTAAGTGTTGAGGACACTATTGATAAAAATAGTTAATGTAACATATGATTATTTTTCCCTTTCCATGCAAGGAGTGAGTGGTAGAGCTGTTATTGGTAACATTTTCTAAACCTTGACTTGACTAGACAGGATATGCTCCTGATATTTGATCTCTCCGCTCTTAATGCAGCTGCAGTAGGGATGCTTCTGAGCTCTGGAACTTGTACAGTTCACATTATAAATACAATGGGACTCAAGTTTTGAGACTTATTTTTATCCTAGTTTTAATGTTGATGGTATACAACAAATTAACTTTATACAGAAGTACTTGATGTACTTAATGTTTTTAATTGTTTTAGGTATAGTTTCAGGTTTCCTCTCAGTGGTGCAAGACGACTTGCACAGAGAATGCTCGTAAGTTTTGTATCAGCCAGGGTGCATCGAGCCCAGAGTCAATGGGGGAAATGGGCCCAGCCCCATGATTTGACGCATGTGAGGTAGACCTGAAAGGTTGTGGAAACAATACCTAGTTCAGTGACCTTCCTCAATTTTCTCATTCTGCATGCTAGGTGAGAAAAACAAGTACTATACTAAGTTCCCAATGCAAGGGCAGGAACCATGAATTAAGGTGGAGACAAGCTCCCTGGGTCCTTTTGGAAAACACCACCGCAGTAACAGGATTACGTTTTCTGTTTGTGCTTACTTAACCTCTTGTGTCCCTGCCTTCGCTGCATCTGAGCTTTTCCCCCCTGCCTACCTTCCTCTTGAGTCACTGCAGAAAAAGACATCTCAAATACTTCCATTCTTTCATGATGAAGAGCAGGAACACCCATAATATTCCCCCATCACTGTTCCTGGGAACACTCCAGTGATACTTACAGCCTAGAGGACTAAAATTTTTTTCACAGAAACCAGTCTACTACTTGAAACATTTTTCTAGTGGTTGTGAGCTACTTAGCAACATCCAGAGCATCTAAACAATTTCTAGTTTGCACAGGGAGGTGTTTGCACAGGACAAGTTGTTAAAAACAAGCATTTTTCAAAGCAGTAATATAACTTCAGTACAGTGAAAAAGGTTCTCTTTGAGAATAATATCTTCAGTTTTTCTTTTTCTTTTTTTTTTTTTTTTTCTTTTCTTGGAGACAGCTAGATATAGAAAGAACAAATATTTTTCATGGGGTAACTCATGATTTTCAAAAAGGATAAAAATGAAATATCTTCTTGAAAAAACACCAGGTATGAAGACCATCGTAATAACACATAGAAGCTGATAGGTGTTCACACAGAACATTATTCCTGCTTTTATACATTCAAAGGAAACAAATGCAGCCCTGTAATGTTGAATATCAGGATACTTATTTAACACAAGTCCTATTTAAACCACTTACACTTGTCTTGTCATCTTTGTGTATTCTATATTCTATATTCTTATTCCCTAAGTCCAGAGGGGCTTATTTCCTCTGTCTTATCATTGAGAACAGTCTACATCTATTGCCTTATGCATTTTAAGTTGCTTTGATGATGGAGTCCATGTCTAGCAGCCAGATTCCTTGATTCCAAGTGCAGAAAATGCTATTTGGGCCCAAAGGGTGGCTGTGGAGTTCCAACATGAGCTTAAGAAAACAAAACACTAAATCCCATTATTAGAAATTTCAGTCTCAGGAATCTGGGAAGATGAATCTGTTCTGTAACTGTTACATGTTCCAGGGACGCAGGATAGCCATGAGTGGCTCTTGGAAGAGTGTTAAAAAAATAAATAAAATCCCACAGTGCCTTAGCAGCAGCTGAAACAGGGCAAAGCTGGAGGTGGGACACATTTCTGAAAGACCCTCTTTCCCCTAGTGGAACAATTCACATTTCAGATGGTCTAGGCTGGTGCTGCTGTGGGCTTTTGACATGACTTTTAAAGTTTAAAAGGCCACTTTTTTTCTTTCATATCTATTTCTAGAGGCTTTAGAAAGGCAAAAGGCTTCATTTCACCTATTACTTCTTATTAGGAAAATGTCTTTATAATACTTCAAGGAGTTGAATATGGATAACTACACCAGGTTGAAGACCAGCAACTCCAGCAGTTTGCTAAAACTGAGGGATAGAGGCAGCTTTCATCTCTGTATATATAGATCACTCTCTCCACAGCTGCAGATTTTCTCTTCATCTGGTTATCAACAGCCCTCAAACCTGTTTGGAGATTTGAATTCAAATTCTTGAACTTGACCGTGCAATCCCTCTTTTTTAGCAAATATCACCCATTGCACCTGTACAGCACGATCCCCGCGGTTTCGGAGAACGAGCTGCAAAGCAGCCAACTGGTCCAGCATGCTCTATACTGCAATTCAGGAATGAAAACTGTTCAGAGGTGAAGCGCTCAGAGCAGCCCTGAAGAAACCTTTTTGAGACAATGCAATGGTATTGTGTTGCTTAACGGAAGGGAAGTGCTTTAGCTATAGCGAGGTTTACTTTTTGCCAGAAAGAGTAGCAAGAGTTAAGAAAGTTATACAAAGGCCATGCCCTTTTGGACTGAATGTTTCTTAAAGGATGTTGTATGGGTCACAACTCTGTGTATGGTCTGTTGTGCAGGCAGTGCAAGCTCTGCTCATCCTTGCCTTACAGGGTAAGCTGCTGAGCCAGAGTACTGTAAAGTCTAAGTGTCCGTCGGGGCTATATTTCATAAAACACTACAGTGTGTGCTTCTGGGACTTCAGATTTTGCTAGTGTGAAGTACCCAGCATTGGGACTGAGATTGGGTGATCTGTGACACGTGTTTGCTGCTGTCCACGGGAAAAGAGTGACGCAGATGGAACGACCAGTCTGCTATCTCCATGGCATCCCACGACTCACCTGCTTCAGTCACGTCAGCTCTGCAGGCGATGCATCCAAGTCCTTTCATATAGCAACACCAGGGCAGTATGCTGTGATTTTTTTACTACCTACTAAATAACGAGGAATAAAATTTACTGTGTAAATGAATTAATCTAATTGATCTGTGGGGGTAACTGCCCAATTAAGCAGTTCACTAAAACAAATAAAGCTCAAGTGACTCAACTGTATGCAGAAGAAAATGCTTTAAACAGATTCCTGAGAAGTTATATTTGGGATTTGCCTATAGGACAAAAATATATTCAGTATTTGCCTATGGAGCACTTATGCAGTTGCCTTTGCATCTGTAGAAAACGTGGAATTGTGATAATTGTTCACCTTCTTCCCAACAGTATGGGGCTTAATCTAAAAACAGAAGCATTCCTAAAAAAGCAGTAATTAAAAAAAAGTATTTCTAGGACCGTCTAAGCTTACTGCAAAAGACACGTACAACCTTGGCCTCTAGTGTGGAATTGAGACCTTGAATATCAGTTCTTCTTCATACTTTGCTTTAGAGATATAAATCCACCATGACGTGAGTGCAAAAGTGATGCTCTACAAGTATTTTAAAGCTACTGTACACTGTAACAGTGGTTGTGATAGTCACATCAGAAGTGGCTATTGGCACAACATCATGCCTTTTGTGGTTCCATTTACTTCTGAGTACAGGAGAGCTATTTCGCTGTTCAGGCAATGTAGGTGGAAATGGATGAGGTGCTGGAGCAGCTGAGCATGCAGCCTTCAGCTGGTCCCATGGACCTCTTGCTTTCATTGCTCTGGTGCCACTGACATCTGCTTGCCTTTTCCTGGTGATACAGAGAGACCAAAGCCAGCGTTAAACCACTATGAGCAGCTCAATCACATGGAGCTCGGTGCAAAACTTGTCTGAGAAAATGGCTGGGGCTGGGTGTGGGAGCCTTGGCACGGGCTCATTGCATCTTCCCAGTGGCAGCAGTTTCCCACCTGCCATGCTCTTCATCTGCTGTACTTCATGATTTTGATAAGGGACCTCAGCAGCGCTGCTCTGGTTGTGTTTTCCTGAGGCAGCTTGATTGCTGTAGTGAAGTATTGCTTAGAATTAACAACACTGCACGCTGTCTAATCCTGACCAGAAAACTCCCTGTGCATGTGCAAAATAAAGTGAATACTTGTGCTGTTTTTACAAAACGCAAGTTTTTCTTTCTACTTCATTGCTTAATTCTTTGTTAATCTTTGTTTCAGTGTTATAGATGAGAGGCAGACTGGGTTGCTAGATTTGCTCAAAGCTGTCTTAAAAAAAAAAAAAAAAGACTTTGAGTGAATGTGTCCCACAGGGTGTGATAAAATAAAATTCAGTACACTTTAGGCCAATATAAACTCTGCGAAATTGAAACCTTTTATATTGTTGGAATCATCACTGGAGAAGCTTTCCAAAAGTGCCAGGAAATAGTTTTATGTATGTCTGATTAACCCTGTCCAAGCAGCAAAAGCATTAGCAGCTGATTAGATAAAATGCTGGTCTACACTTGCAGCTTACCTTTTTTTTTAACCTGTTTTATGGCAGTACTACAACGCACTGAAGTTCATTCCTGTAAGCACCAGTCAGCATTCCTGACTGAATCGCAGGACCCAAGCTTTTTTAGATCCAGCTTCTGTGTGAATACGAACACCCCTTGCTGTGTTTGCGATTACCCCGCACTTGCAGCTGCGGCTGTTGTTTGCCTCCGGAGTATCCCTGTGCCTGAGCTCGGGCGAGGGGTGTGCAGCAACGGGACATCGGCTTCCCCCGCGGAAGTGAGCCGCCGGGAGGTTTCAGTCTGGGTCCAGATCAGTGCTTTTCCAATACATGGTGTGACAATTTGGGGATACTCACTTAGGCTCGCATTCCGATTCCTGTGCTGATTGCTAAATATATCTTATATATCTAGATATATACATATATATAAGTATGTATATATACATATAACATAAAACACAGTTCCATTCATCTTTAGTGAAAGTGATGTATATTATAATGAAATCAAGAGTGCTGGTCTTCCTCCGCACGATATCTCAAGTGCTGTGGAATCAATTGCAATTCAGAGAAATGAGAACACACTTTACTCATTGTGTTTAAAATAATGATTCATATTCTTTCCTGTGGTTATGTTAGTGAAGTAGACTGTTGTTACACCAAAGATGAATTTGGCCTATTCTTCACATATCTGCCAAAATTTTCATTTATTTGGCCTCCCCTTTTATCAGAGGAGTTGGATTTTTTTCTTTTTTGAAGTTAGTCTTCTGGCTTGCATTGCACCTCCTTATAGCCAGTCGTTGTTACAGCTTAAATTACTCAGGAGAATAAACTGAAATAGAAATGACATAAAGTGGGATCCTAATGCAACATTATCGATGATTTCTCCCCCAAAAGGACAGACTCTATCATCTCTTGCCTGGGCCTTCTCATGTTTTAGGAACAGTATTGCCTCTTCTGTATTAATTTTAACATTTTATACTTTTTTTTTTTTTGCTGCGGTTCAGTAATCTCAGCTTATTTCTTGCTGGACAAGCTGTAATTTTAGATGGGTTGTGTTTTTTTTTTAAGTGCTAGAAAAATGTTATTCTGTTGTGGTTGAAGGACAGACTAATTAAAATTATTGTTCCAAATCCTTCATAGGAAATAAGATCATAAGTGCCTTCTTTGAGTGGAGATGGGAATACATATCAGAAGCTAATGTTACTGTATTTGATTTTTCTTTTTGAGTACTTCTCATTTGGAAGCATTTTGACTAGTGTGCTGAAGCATCCTGCTTTCTTTGTGGCTGAGGGAGCAGGAGTGGACGTTTTAATTTGGCAATTATATTCTTTTCCTAAGGGCCTCTTGCTGAGTTTTGAAGTTTTCTCTCACTTGCTAATTTAGTGACTGTGCTGACATCACTGTTGGTTTATAAGCCTAAAGCACAAGACATCAATGAGAAGAACGAGCCATTTTAGTTTTAAAATTGCAATTTTTCTCTCCTCCCATGCAATTGGTGTTGCAGTATTTGGTTCTGATTAAAATGTGGCCTGAGGTTTGATATCTTCATGTAGCAATACTCTGTATCTGGCATACTATATAACCTGCTGAGCATACAAGCTGATAGGTTTAGTATAGCAGGCTTTGAAAACAATTTGATTTTTTTTTTTAAATAAGTAAATTCTTCACCACAAGGGAGTAGCAACAAAATGTTGTAGCAGTTGCTGCCTGAAAGAACTACACACTTACTATCAGATTGTTGGTATGTGAATGTCTATAATGACAACATGTAAAAGTGAGATCCGAGGGAAAAAAGCAATGAAATTTAGAGGCTCTGTAACAAAGCTTTAGCCACATCCTTCTTGTCCTGTAAATAGCAATCAAACTGTTATTCTCCAGGGCATTACAATTGTAATTGCACTTTTATCCTTCTTTTTGGCTTGGCAATTTATGAATATATTGAAAATGTTTACTGAAAAGGTCCCTTCTGTTGCTGGCAGTTGGTTGCCAACTCTTGTTTTTACTCATCTTGCCAAATGGTCCCTCTGTTTTACAGAACATCACCTGGGTTTCTCTGAGGTAAAGGGAAAGAAAATGCTAGGAAATTTGGAAAAGGACTTTTTGAGCTTGTTCTCAAGGGTAACAAAACATTGACTAGGATTACTGCAAACAAATTGTTTGTAAAATTTACGAGGAAAAAGTATGAAATTTCAACAAAATTATGAACTGGCATTATTGAAGAATGGTGTTAAGATTGTATTTGCTGCGAAAACAGTGTGAGATGAGACACAATTGAACCAACCATAGCATGTTGGTTCATGTTGTTCCTAATTATGACGAAAAAGAAGACAGATGTGCCTTTACTGGTAAATAATGTTGGCCAAGGCCTGTTCTCTGGCACTGAGGGCAAGTTGCATAGTTCGATGTGTGTCCATGTGGTGGACCTCTGTGCTGCGGGAGTAGCCAAAGGCTAGTTTGCCAAGGAAGAGGTAAATTTTGCCACTGTTGCTGCTATTTCTATCAAATCTTGGGATTCTGTGTTCTAGTATGATAATGCTGGGACTTCATCAACCTCAGCTCAGGAAGGATGCATCTGCATCCTCAAAAACAGGTGGGTAGTGACCATCTAGTCCTGACACTGTGGTTTTGTTTGTTGTCTTTCTTCCAAGCTCATACTTACCTTTTTTCCTTTCGCTGCTTTTGCCTTCTGTTGGAAAGAGTCTTCCTTAATGAGCACAGATTTGCACCATTGCTGAGACTTCCTGAGCAGAAAAGTCTAAGGGTGGCAGTTTGAGGAGAACAAGAACCATATAATTTTGCCAGCTCTTGAAATGGCTGGTGGATGAGTTATGCCTGTTGTTTTCAAGAATTGTGCTTGAAAAAAAGACAACACTAGCATCAGATACTTCTTTTTACTGCTCTTTCCCAACAAGAACAGCACTGAAGAAGCCTTTAGCCTTCAGCTGCAAAAAACCTTTTCACTCTTCCCCAGAGTGAGTAATTAATAAAAAGACATTGAACATACTCCTTTATCTCCATGATGAAAAGGAGCAAGAACTGGGTGACTCATTAAGATGAAAGCCATAAAAGTGCTTTATGTCTCACCTGCTATAGCTGACTTGTTTCATTTGAGTAAGATACTAAAGACTTTCTCTTTAAAGGTGATTACTGCAAAGGCAGGGAATCTAAGTCTCTGCACTTCACATCCTGAATGACATTTAATGTACAAAGCCAAAGGTTTATTTGACCTTTCTGGGGACATTAATTTCCATCAGATTTCACACCCAAGCTCCCAGGATGAAGAGGGAGTACTATCTCTGCGTGTGGTACTAAGTACACAGTGAAACACTGAGGTAGGAAAGCTTTTATGAGGAAGCCTAGCTCCACTACTAGAAGCAGTCTTGCTGTGGTGGTGTAGACCTCAGTACAACACACATTTTGCGAAATATTTTTATTAAAGTCCATTAGTCTAGCTTCCCCCACCTCCACAAATAACTCTCAGCTTTTCGTTTTGTAGTGATTCCTGTTTGCAGTTCTAACACATACCCAGTCCAAGCTGTTGCATGCTATAATCTGCTAAATTTTCTGGCAAAGCTGGGCACTGTTCTGACTTTTTTTTTCCTCTTGTATTGACAACATCAATGGAGTCTCCAAAACCTAGAAAGAAATAACGAAAACTGTGAGGGTCGAATTTTGCTTTGGATGTGAACACACTGTTCCTGTTGAAATCTATTGAAGTCAAGATAAAAGTCTGATGACAGAATTTCCTGTCTAAGCAGAAAGAGGTCATGTAGCAAACACACTTGATATGACCCTGTGGAAGAAATTTGATGTGATATAGACCATAGCTGGAGGGCACAAAAACTTTGTCTATTGTACAAAGTACTACAACATTTTCTTGGGTTTCCATTGGTAAGTCCCTGATATTAAAAGCAGCTAACACACAAACCTCTAAATTGATAGATGTTATATATAGAGCTCCACATTTCTCTCAGCACAGCTAGAAGTCCTAAAGTTAGCATAACTTACTTAAATGGTGACAATTTTGTGATTTTTCAGCATTTATGTGTTACTGGGTTTACTAGACCAACTGTACCTCTCACTTTAAAGTGTTGTAAATCTGTAGTAATTGCACTGAGTTTGGAAGACCGCCAGAGGCATTTACAAGTCAAATAGAGGACTTGGTCCCAATTAACTGTTCACTGCTGTGTAATCTTCATTATGCACAAGACACTGAAAGCAATGTCTTGTCAGTTTTGAAGCAGGCTGAAAATAGGGATAATCTTCCTGGAGACAAAAGAGACAGCCCTGGCCATAATATCAGTTTTATTAAGTCTGCTGCTGAAAATTTAGGCAGACCATGCTGGGGTAACGGTAAGCAGAGCTGGGCACCTGGGCAGCTGTGGCAATGCCTTTAGTGAAGGCATGGAAACTTCTGACAACATCCTGGAAATGAGAAAAAGTAAATTTATAGGTGTAGATGTGGGGAAAAACTGGAAGAACACCCAGGAACAAAGATGAGTGAAAATTTCTTGATCTGGCTTCAATTTTCATCATCATGGGAAGCATAGTGATCTACTAAAAAGGCAAAGGATGAAAAGATATACTAACAAAGCCAAATATTTATTCTTAAAATCCTGTGATTTAAAAGTTGAGGAATGGTCAGGAGCTGGACAGGATCTGGAACACTGGGTCAGCATGCAGGTTAAGGGGAAATGAAGAGAAAAGAAAATACGTTTAGGCTGATAGTCTGTGTGCTGAGTTGTAGAAGGTTGTAAGCTACTGAGGTAACACAACTTCACTGTAGGAATAAAGAAACTTTAAAAATTATTTTAAATTCTTAATTATGTTTTCTGTATATTGCTAAGTTGAGGTTATGATTTGTTTTTGGCGATGCTAATCAGTATTTTTATTCTGCATAGAAAATGAATTGTGGAGAGATCATTCTTAATAAATCCCTTCATCTGTAGGAGTACTTAAAATCAAATAACATTACTAAAGCTACTTGAGATAGACCTGTGTATTTAAAAGCAAGTTGTGTTTACCTTCATTACTCTGACACATACGGTTACAGGCATTCCACTTGAGTGTCTTTCTTCAGTAATACTGAGAAGAGTCCATGAATTTGATAGAATACGATCAATACCTCACAAGCCTCATTTTCTCTAAAAGTTTCAGACTGAATTGTTCACAAGTTTTCCTCCTCTTCTACTCCTATCCACAACATCTGGTCTGTAATAAGCTAGTGCCCCAGACAGCTGACCGAGAACAGTCTCTTCCTTCGCTGACAGCATTGTACAAGCCTTTGCACGTTACTTGCACTTTATTTTTCCCTTGTGCTATAACGTAGGTTTAGGTGATTTCAATAGTGTAATTGTATATATTTTTATAGTTAGTCTTTACCCTTTGCAATCCCTCTATTAATGAACAACTAGAATGCAAAAATATCTTTATAAAATGCATGGAGCACAAGACAAAAATGTATTCACTGTTTGTTGAAGAACAACCTTTCCTTTCCATTATCACCATGAGCTTTTTGCCCTTGCACTGACATGTCTAATAACTCTTTTTATAGGGCCTCCCTCACCTGGTAACCCAAGTCATTCACAACACTGTGCATTTGCTACGTCTGCATTGCATTTATGGTTCACTTTGTAGTGTGTCAGATAGTGTTCCACTGTATGAAAGTTAAAGCTTTCTCATTTTTCTGTTGCTGCTTCTTTCTTCTTTGCTAGGAAGTGTGTTTACTTAAGACTAAATTATTGCATTTGGAAATGGAGGTTAGTGAAGAGCACCGGATTTGCTATCTAAGCTTATGTTCAAAGGTTCTTGTGACTTAGTTTCTTGTCTCTGGCCCCAGTTTAGATAAGCAATTCTACTACCCCGAAACTCCTGCCCTTAAAGTCACAGGTGAAGTTGAGCATATGTTGTGTAAAGTACTTTCTTAAAAAGGGAGCTTAGAAAATGATGGATAGCATATGCTTCAAAGGAAGGTTAACAGCTCCCTACCCTACAAAAATGTTAAAGCCCCCCCTGCACCTCTAAGAAACTGGCAAGTAAATTTGTAATAACTTCTGCAGAAGAAAAATTCCCTCTTCACTGCAAACAGTAAATGGGCAGTTTATGCCTAGTGCCTGAGGCTTTCTATCACTTTATTATTAAACAGAAAATATCCTGTCTTAGGTAAGTGAGGATGATTTTTATTGCCCAACCCTTTTTAATATTTTTAATTGCAGAGATATCTTGTATTGAAGAATTTCACAGTACACTGTTTAAATGTATTTCTTATGATGATTCTGAAACCATTTTTTTTTTTACTACATTTGGTAATGCCTTGCTATGTTCTTTATTGTAAGTTTTACATAGGTTGTTACTGTTCAGATGCCCAAAACTTGCTGGCTGTTTGGAATAGGATGTGCAGTGTCCAAAATACAAAGTTGTATTTGTCACCTTCATTTCAGAACATAAATTCTTTCACTTCTCAGAACGTTTTGGCACCTTGCAGTCCAAAATCAACAGACTACTTGGCCCTTCAAGGCATAATTTGAAAGCCAGTGCTGTAGGTTTGTTAAAATCTAGGGAGCTGCAGTGAGTCACAAGAATAAATAGTACTTGGAATTTGTTAAATACTCATTAAAAGTTAATTGATATGAACATTAATATTTTCTTTGAGTTATTCAATATGAGACTTGAATTCATGACAATATCAACCGAGAAGCAAATGCAACACTGAATGCTATTTATTCTCCTAGTAATGGAAATATCTTCTGGTAAGGTATGTGTAGGGACCAGAGGCTTTGACTTGAGATTGGTAAAAAAGAAAAATTAAATTATTTACTTTCTTTGGGTTTACCCCAAGCCATCCCATATGTCTGTTGCGTACAATGACAGTAGGATCATGTTCATTCTCTTTTAAGCTAAACTTCAACATTGCTGAAGTGCCCAGTGGGCAATGCTTTTTCTCCTCTAATGAAACGAAAGAAAAGGTAGAGTTTGCTGTGGAAGCAAAATGGTAAACAACTTTGAAAAGAAAGTGGGAAAACATTTGAAACTCTTCAAGAACTTAGTATGACATTTTCAAATTAGTTTTCACCATTTTCAGAGGTGCCAAGAGGCTTTCTTCTGCCTTTTTTTTTAAAGAAAAACTCTTATTGTTTGCTTTTGGAATGGGCATCTTTATCACCCAGTGTTATATTTAAAAGCAGAAGTAAAGAGAACATAGAAATGGTTGAACATCCTGGAAAACAAAACACTTCATATCTAGTCAAATTAAAATTATCAAGTTGACATTAACATGAAATTTTGCTCTTCCACATAAAAAAAACCCACAATGATTTGTCCACCTCTACATGTAAGCTGAGGCTTTTAGTTGCTTGCACTTTTATTTCTTTTGAAGAGAGCTCGATGATGACAAAGCTCAATGGACTCAGGAAGTCACAACTGGGCTTTTAGGCTATGTGATTGATTTAAACCACCACAATAATGGTTAGTGATGAAAACTTTTACACAACAAATAACACATCTTGCCAGATTATGAATAAAAGTGACTGTGGTAGGTAACCACAGAGTAATTCCATCCTAATGGAGTAAATGGATTCAGGAATGAAAGAAAAGACAATGAAAAAAAGCTGATTACAAGACAACTTATATTTTCATTTGGTTTCATTTTAGTGAGACCAATTTACTTCTAATATGACCTTTTCAGTGATGAATGCCACTTCCTACACTTTCCTTTCCATGTCACAATGTCCATCTGCATTATGTTAGGAAGAACACCATATAGTTTTGGCAGTGTGCTTAGAAAAAATTTCAACTAAAAGTGGAGAATTCAACAACACTTCATAAACAAAGATAATCCTTTTCCCTGAACATGTTCTCTCTCCAGTATAAAAGTGACATTTTTCTTTACCTTTGTTTTTATGGATGGGAAAAGATTTTGCATTAAAATGGGATGTGCTACTTTACTTTAATAAAACTATCCTTATCTTCAGAAATACAGTATTTCTGTTTCAGACAGGTTTGTGAAGATTAATTCATTCATGTCTGCACAGCACTGTAAGATTCTTGGGAAAGGGAATGATAGAAATACAGAAAAAAACAAAGAATATATGTTTTTTATGCCAAGGTGAAAAAGATCTGCAGAAGTGACTTTAAAGAAAGAGCCTTTTTGTTTAATAGAGTGGTATTTACTGACATTGAATCAATTATTCTAATTACTTTGCAAGTCAGCCTCTGGAATAGGATGGTGGGATAAGATATTCCAAGGTTCAGTTTTCACTATCAAAGCATATATCAAAGTATAAATCACAGTTTAGGAAACTGCTTGGACTGAGATATTTATCTCTAAAGTAGATAATCTTGGCCAGGATACTTTAAAGTTTTTACTGGCCTTGCAATGTGGGAAAAAGAAATGGAGACTAAAATGAAAAAAGACAGACCTTATGGAAGTGGAGAGTGCAGGATCTGACCGGCTGTCAGTGTGTCACAGGCCAAAAAATATGACAGCTGAAACTCCTTCCTTGAAATCTGAGGATTGCGAAAGTCTGGATGATTTTCATTTTCATATCCTCCTATCTTGTCCCAAAACTATCAGTTTTGCGAATGAAATACTGCATCGTTTCTGGAGAAGCTGAGGAAATTATCTGAGGATAAACCTGACCCAACTAGGCACCATGGAGGTTGGTCCTCTGGGACAGAGCAATGTTCATGGGAGGTCACCTGCTTTGTTGAGCGGTGATCAGAGATTACCTCACAGAGATCCAGGTGAGTTGTGTCATATGTCCAGTTTCATCATGGAAAGGTTTTTAGGCTCATTCAAAAAGTCAAGGCCAGGCTGGTGGGTTTCTGGACCTCACTCATATCTGGAGGCAGGTTCTGGTGAAGGGTCTCAGCATCACCTGACCCTGCATACTCTCCTCTGGGTTTGAACCTGACAGTACCAGTAGTTTTCCCTTCATGACTGTGTGTGAGAGTTAGTGCATTTTTGAGTGCCATATTCTGGAATGAGTTCAGGAAAACATGAATTGAACAGGACTCATTCTGCTTAGCTGAACAGGGTCTTTAAATAAGCTTCTCCTGGGACACAATGGCATCATTTTGGAGGAGGCATCTACAGTCAGTGGCTATGCTATGTTCTCCATCTTTTCCCCTGAGCAGGCTGGACTCAGTTCCTGATTATTAAGCATTATTAGGATTTTTTTTTTTATTATGTTTTTAGAGACTGGCAAATACTTTTTGCTTTTTTTTGTGTTTGAAAGGCCACTGTACATGACAGCATGAAGGACAACATGAAAGGCTGTTATGTGACAGTGCAAGTGGGCGATAGTTTAAGGCTCAGAAAAACTACAGGATATCCCATTTTACTACAAATTCCAGAAAAGAATTTTGTTTTCTGTTTTGAGAAACATACATTGCCTGAGGCTAGAAAAAAATATGGTAATAGAAATGGTGTACTACAGTAATCGTTCTGCAAACATACTCTAAAAAAAAAAAGAAACTGGTAATATTTTGAGTGTAGCAAAACAAGTTATATGAATTCAAAACTAATGCTGGTTAAGACTTCTTTCCTCCTGCTTTTAGAACAGTCTTAAGAAAACCTTAGAACATCTATTTATTATTTAATAAACTTCCTTGCTTCTTTTCTACTGATTTAGTACTATTACATAATTACATTCCAGGACCTTTACTCCTGATTTATACAGGGCTAAGCAAGAAATAATGAAGTCAAGATCTTGGTGGAAGATATGAAATGTAAATTGCTGCCAGTTTTCTGCTGAGATAAGCCTGAGAGGGCTGGAGGTTATCAAAGAAATGGCTTAACCGCATAGAAGACAAGGTTGGACAAGTCAGGCTTGACCCAGACCTTAGCTGGAACTTGCTGACCTGACAGACCCACTGGCAATGGTTTGGGAAAAGTTTGGGGGAAGGCAGACAGGGCAGAGGCAACGGCTTCTGAACTGCTGCCTCTCAAGATGCGCTCCATCTCCTAGTACTTGTGCAACAATTTTTTCCTCCTCCTGCTGATATCCCAGTAGTCCAGAGGAAGGCTCATTGCCTTGGTTGCTTGCATACAGCTGTGTCCTGTTGGGGATAAACATAAAATAATATAAACCTTTAGAAGTTAGGAGTAACATGGGTTTGCCCTACTTCCAACCAGTGTCATCTTTAAAATTAAGACTTTTAAGTTTATACCCTCTTTGGGGATGGACAAGACTGCTGTTGACTCTCACTCTCTCAACTGTGAGAAGCTGCTTTCTGCAGATTGGCAGGTTTTATAGAATTAGCATATGCAACATGACCTGTAAAATCAAGGACTCTTTCTGCCACATGCCCACAGCCTTGTCAGCTTTGCAATTACCTGAAAATGCTTTTCACTATGTACATTGTTCCAGGTGATAATTTAAAGAAAATCTGACTACAATCTACTACCCTAATTTTGTACCGAGACTACATTAAAATGTCTTTGTTCATTGAAAAGTTACCTTTTGATCATAATCATCTAATTGATGCTGATTGTGAAAGTGAGCAAAAATGATAACATCTTAAAATGCATAAAGCATCTGATAAAAGTTTTGCCATCAGAGTATTCATCTGCAGCTTGCATTTTTATGTCTTTCTGAAGGTCTGGAAGTATTTTATTCTCCTCAGGCAGACTTACCTGTTTTAAAATTCAAAATGAATACATTTGTATAGTTTGTGCATCAGTAACGGGAATGAAATGTCTGTGCTTTGCAGTGCAACCCCTTTGACATCTAGCAATCCCAATTCTGTAGTGATCTATCTGTTATGAGGATGAAAAGCAGAAGTGTGCTACAGGGAGTGAGAAAGATCTGCTGACCTGGAACCATTCAAAACTGTAGAGGCATTTAGACAGAACTTCATAAGCCAGGAGCACTACTTAACAAAGCATAAATTAAAACTTGGGAGAGATCAATTTATTAAACGTGTAAAGCATCTGTGGTTCCTACTTTACAAAGCACTTTAACACTCATAAAAATGAGGCATGTCTCAAAGCAAGGTCTAATGGCTTTTGAAGTTTCATAAATTTCAGTAACAATGTACCTTTGAGCTCCCAATGAACTTAAGCTGTAGAAGTATAGTATAAGGAATTCCATTAAAAATTCAGTGCCTACATAGGTGGCAAAAGAGAACTAATTTCTTTCAGGTCCTAATTTGAATGGCTGAATTCTAATTTCCTTGATTATGATTGCAGTTCACTTTTACTAACATTTTGCAATTTATGGGAAGACAAACTGACATTTGTCATGGTCTGGAGGGCAGAGTTTGAACCTGTGATGTTTCATGAGTTATAGGGCAAAGATTTTATTCTGTGCTGCATCATCCTGGGACCATAATCTTGGGTCTAGCAGAGAGGTAAAACGCTGGTTCACTATTAGCAATGGTATTGTTTTAATTGACTGTCATCTAAGTTCTTAGGTAGAAAGACATTTCCTATCTTGTAGCATGTTAAGTGTGGCAAAGATCTTCAAAGACTGCTATATCACTCTAATAGTGCTTCTGGCAGGTTTTACCATCGTGTTAGCTTCCAGGTGAACCTCATATAATAATTCTAAAAGTAGTTGGTACACCCATTTGGGCTGTACTTTGCTTTGCAGTCCCATGAAATCTGCATGATCTGTTTTCTTCTCATCAGTTTTGGCGATGTGAAACAGTTCTACTGACGCTATTTGAATTAAAATGGTATAAAATTGGCTACATAAGAAAAAAATTAGGATTTGCATATTATCAGTACCATTTAACACTCTTTGCTGCAAGTAAGTATGGTTTGAAAGGGCAGGGTATGGTCTATTATCTACACCTAAGATATTTGAGTTGTTGGCCCTGCAGCAATACCTTTGGACCGCTTTCTTTACAGGAGGATAACTGTAAAAATTCATGTTATACTTGGGGGGAAATGACTTTTCCATTCTTTTTATGTAGTTACGTAAGTATATATTATATGTGTGTAAATACATGTACAAAACACACACACACACTTTATCTACAGGTGGACAAGACATCAATTACTTTTTTTGAGCAAAGCCAACAGTAGCCTATCTTTTCTATAAGGATGTTACTTTATGTACCTGAAGGAGACAGATAACAGGCATGTCTTCTTTTGATTTACTAGGAGAGGATAATTCCTGATAGAACTAGAAGAGTGGGACTATAAATATTTTTCTTCCGACAGCCATTCCCATTGCTCTGCTTACTTTGTTTACAACACGGCCACTGAAATAATAATGAGCGCACCTAGACTGAAAAATTAACAGATTTAAACCAAAACATAATCCATACTTTATTAACTGATACACAGTTTTCTTTGTTCAGTGTGTTAAGATTTATATCTCAGCAGTGCAAACAAAAGAGTGTGGGTATGAATTTCCTTTCTCCTGAAGTCATTGGGCTCACCTTTACTAACTTGCGTAGTATTTTGGAAGGGAAAACGGTTTTACTGCATTGTTCCTGCTTTGTTCAAGATTTCCCCCTACGATGTGCAAAGTCCTGCAAAAATTCCGAGTGGTAATCCAGCTGCACTCTGTGGATTGTGGTGCCTCACAGCACCGTTTGTCTCCAAACATTTAAGTGGTACCTAAACCGGGTGCCTCTCCCACCTCAGCCTTGCTCTGGTGCTCATCCAGAAATAAAAGCATGTGTGACAAGCCCAGATCTTCCAGCACTGGAGGATGAGTTTTCACTGAGCAGGGGGATGCTGGTTGTCTCTAATTTTGGGAGTTGCCCAGTTCTTGCAGAAGGGAGAGGAAGCAGCTTGAGGGACAAAGCTGCTGCTGGCTGAGGGACTGCAGGAGGAAGAGACCAGTAAAAGAAGAACAGAGGAAGAGTTTGGAAAAAAACATTCTTGTCTGCATTTATGACCAAATAACGGTTGGTAATGCTGGTTGCTGGTCATTGCTGGGGATTCCTCTGGATGTTAGTAGTAAACCCTCGCTAGACTTCATCATCTCTCTAAGATAAATTAGACTGTGACATAGTTTGCAGTTGCGATGTATGTGTAAGTGCTGTTTGTGTGCAGGCGATTGCTTCAGAAGGAACATGTCGAGTATGCCAAAATCAGTCCAACTGCAGTGACCCAGCCCAGCTGGGGGTCACATTTTCTGGCTGCATGAGCCCATTAAAACTGGAACGCCTCGGAAGGGAGGAAGGTGAGCCTTCCCTCTGCCCAGCTGCGCAAGGGATAACGACTTCACAGGGATGTGGCAAGAGTTAAGTTATTATGTTTCCAAAACGTTTCGAAATTTTTGGACGAGAGTTGCCGTAGGAGTGAAAAAGAAGTCAGTGTCACGCTAACACTGTCCAAGTCCGGCAGCTCAGAAAGAGCCGGAGATGAAAAGAGTCTTTGGAGTTGGTCATTGTTAAGTGTGCGCTGGACCCGGGAGATCCTGTTCCTGGTGGTTAACGTTAATGTGTTTACTTTATAGTAGTTTATATCTTGGGTACCGATGAAAAATTAGCAAAGAGGAAAAGCAATGTGCATGTACCTTCTCTAATACGTACACACATAATTAATCATTTTATGCAAACTGAGGAAATCGCACAGAGAAGGTGCTGTTACAGCAACAGGAAATGGGGCATTTTAAGAGGTCTTTGTTGTGCCTTTTCGGCGTGTGGGGGGTGACTTTAACTGGGGAAGGCTTATTATATTAATAACTCAGGAAACAGTAAATAAATAAAACGTGAGACAGTTAATCTAAATTTAAGTGCCAGGGCTTGGATCCAGCTTTGGAGGGTAACACAGGAAACTCCCAGACGTGCAGTGCTCCTTACAGAGAAGGCTTATCTCGGCGCTGCCTCCGGCCG
>NW_010550338.1:0-13858 GCF_000687285.1 Phaethon lepturus | reverse complement strand
CCCCCCCCAAAACCCGTCCTCGGCCCCCTCCTCAACACCAGAGCCTTTTCTCCGTCCTTTTCCTCCTTTCTCGGCCCTTTCCGTGTCCGTAGGATAAACGCCCTGGGAAACCCAGCTCCCCTATCCCGACTCCAGCATCTCTCGGCCGAGCAGCACAAGCTATACGTATTCTATACACTACACATACATCTCCCGCCCCGCGCGTTCAGCTATCCCACCACGATTTACTTCGCTTTCTACATCCCTCGTTAATCTCGCTTGCCAATTCAAACCGTTTCCCTTCTGCTGCAGCGATATTTTTAATTTTTTAATTTTTTTTTTTTTTCCAGGAAAGGGAGTATTTTCCAAGCTGCTTGCAGACAGGACCCGATCTCGCCGCTCCCATCCCCTCCAGTTTTTCTCTAGGCGGGATGGGACCCCTAAAATTCTTTCCCCGCATTGTTTAGTAATTAGAGATCCGGGGTCTGTAGGGAGAAGTAATAAGGTTGGTTGGGTTGGTTGTTTTTTTTTTATTAAACCAACTGACATATCGAGAGCGGGGGGAAAAATAAACTTGCCGACACACAAGCCCTTCTTCGAGGTTTAAACATGTTTGCTCGAAGCCTTCTAATTCAGCTCTTTACTCAGAGGGAAAAAAAAAAAAAAAGAAAAAAAGAAAAAAAGAAAAAAAGGCAAAAAAGCCAAAACACAACAACTCCTACAAGCGGGAGGTTAATAGCTCAAATGAGAGAGTCGGGCAAGGAATGCAGGATCGGCTCCCTTTCCCCATTAATAGCCTTAAACGACTTTACATTTTTATACCCGGAGTTGAGTACTCAAAAAACTCTGAGCGTGTTTGTAAGACTAGAAAGATCTATTGAGAGACTTTTTTTTTTTTTTTTTTTTAATAGCGCATTAACGTTTCCCAAGACTTCGTATTAACTCAAGAATCACTGCAGGTCGATTTGTAAGTGTCTGGACACTATAAAAGTGTTTGTAAAGCAAAGTCAGTTGCGTGCATTAAAATAAGGAGGTTCCTTTGTGAGATTTCGTGCCAGGCCAGGAGCCCTTTTAAATGCTATTCAACTGCCTCATTAGAAGGAGCTAACAGGAGTCAGGCCTCCTCTTTAACCCCGCTCCCCCCGTGTCCTCCCCCCAAATCAGCCCTTTAATACATAGGCTGGCAGATTAGGGGCTTTTAAAAGCTGGGTCTGTCCCGGATAGCCGGTTTCCTATCCTGCTGCTGTGACAGCTCTTCCCTGCTATCAATTACATCCCACCCCAAGCTAAAACCCCCCCTCGCCCCGCACCTCCACCAAGGGGAGCGAGCCCCGGCCGGCCCACCGCCACCGGCACCGCGCCTGCCCTGGGCTCCCTCCCTGAGAAACAAGGTGAATATTCCCACCTATCCCCCCCTAAGGCAAAAAGAAGAAGAAAAAAAAATTAAAAAATAAAATTACACACACACACAGAAATTAAAATACTACGCCTGGACCCGAAAATCCGTTTCCGAATAGATTAACAACCCCTCCTGTGTTAACACCAGCTCTGTTCTTTTTCTTATTAGATTGTGGAGATGAATGGGGCGGTGGGGGGATAAGGAGCGAAGCGGCGGGGGAAGGTTGGTCACCGTTATCTGCGCTCCACATGTTCGCTGTGGGTATATATAAAATATAGGAATGGAGTCCCCTTTAAGTAGTTCTTTTATGACTTGTTTTAACAGAAAACACAGAATAAGCCAATGTTTGATATTACAATATAAAACACATTTGTGGTATGCTAGGGGCTGGCTTGTTCCTCCCTCCTTCCCCCAATTCCGTTCCTCACCCAAATCTGGTCCAGACCCCACCCCTCTTGCTCGAGCGGGCACAAACCTTCCACCCCCCAAAATGGAGCGTCCTCCCTGGTCTGCAGCCACGCAGAGAGGTTCAGACCCTTGAAAGAGAAATGGGGCTTGCAGCTCAGATGAATATGAACGTCCAGTTCTTTATTATTATTGCTACTAGGCATAATGTTAGAATCATAATTCTCCATTTATATGGGAGCCTGGATTCAAAAAGCCTATTGGAGCCTGATAGAACAGAACAACATATAAATCTGAAATCAAAGCCAAACATGTCCTAATAAAAACCAACCCAATGCAAAAATCTGGTGGAGAAACGGCAAACCCATTCTCGCTCCCATACACCAAGCCTCCAATTCATAACTCTATAACAATAATTAAAAAGAACCCCAAGCTGGCCACAAATACAGTCCCAAATGCCATGGGCAATCTTGACTGCGTGGGCTGAAATACCAAGTGTCAAGAGAAAAAGCGCAGTTGAGAGCTCGCTTGGGGCACTTGCTTTTGCGGACGCTCACAGGGCTGCTGCCCAGGAGCCGAAGCAGCCGTTTCGCCCAGGCTGAGGTCTCATCTCTGCCCTGAACCCAGACTCAGCGCCCCCCTGGAAATTCTGCACCCCTCTAATTTTAATCAGAATCGCAAGGTCTCTCCTTAGGCTGGGACAAGCCTATGAGGATGCGATTAGAGTTAATTGCAAGCCATCACCTTGTCATTGAATTGAAATAGGTTGGTTTGACACCCTTCTCCGAGGCTAGAGCAAGGTCCCTCTTCAACCAGAGGGGGAGGATTGCTGAAGATTGGCCCCGTGGGGAAGCAC
This sequence comes from Phaethon lepturus, assembly GCF_000687285.1. Taxonomy (NCBI): domain Eukaryota; kingdom Metazoa; phylum Chordata; class Aves; order Phaethontiformes; family Phaethontidae; genus Phaethon; species Phaethon lepturus. Next base: position 11,219 of record NW_010550338.1, on the reverse strand, counting down.
TGGGAGGTTCAGACACTACAGGGGTACGACAAAGGGCATCGGGACAAAGTGAAGCAGCGTTTGCAACCTTAGATCTGGGCTATGACTGCAGTGGAAAGGGATCCTGATGGGGTGAAACGTTCCAGGGTACGGCATGCCGTAACCGACCGTCATGTCGGGTTTATGTCTGCCCTAAAAAGACAAGTAGCCCTTCCTTGTAATTCCATGCCCTAGCAGGGAATAGAGACAATTCCTCATTTTCAGGGCCAAATATTCCTTTCTACTCACGTGAGCCCAGCCACGCAGCCCTGATGACAGTCGTGTCTTAGCCTGGAAGGCCCCAATTCAGAAATGTACCCCATCAGCAAACCACTTCAGCACCTGCTTAACTTTGGGGCTGGATTAAATCGGCCTCCGGAACATGCTTTCAATTTATTAATAGTTTAAAGCAGCAGGAACAGATTGTGGGGAGTGGAATTTAGAAACCATGCTGCACTGGGATACCTATGTGGGGAAAGCACCCCCCCCCCAAAAAAAAATAAAAAAGAGAATTATTTAGGTGGAAAAAAAGTAAAAAGGATGAAAGTCTCCTCAAATAGATATATTTTAAAAGAAGTGCCTCTGCCCACCCCCTCCCCCTGCTAGCATATTTCAAGCACTTTGGATGTTTGTGTCTGTCTTCCTTTCAAGGAACCCTGAGCACATGAATGGGCAGAGCAGCAGAATGAATGGGACACTTCAAAGAAAATGAAAACCATTACTGGGAAATCTGTTTATAGAGAGGATGAATGATTATGAGAGAAGATGCCAGCAGAGAGAGAGCACAAGTGAGGGTGCTCTCTGCACCGTGCACAACATAACTCAGGGGGTTTCAGACCTTTCCTTCGCAGTACACCCTTGTATAAATTTTGGGTGAGAAGCTCCCCCCTCCCAGTCTTCCCAGTAAGCCCAGAGGCCCCTCCAATGCCATGGGAATGGTAGCATTCCTGTGACCCCCATGCACCTGCTCCTGAGCCCCCGGCGCAGTGACTCCCCCCTCCCTCTCGATGTCAGGATGGGATATTAAAAGAAATTATTTCCATTGCCTGGTGTAGATGAGAAATGGATAAACAGCGTGTCACTCACGTTCCAAGTGGGTAAACTCCATTTACCCTCGACACCACCGCACAGGGACCCTGCCCTGAGAACTGCAGATTTTATCTGAACCTTACAACATTCTCACAGAGTCTCATCCATCTCCACTCTTGCCTTGTGCTAAGTTTGTAGAGAGCATCTGCGTTACGTGTGCGCTGCCTGGGGACCAGAATATTTGTACCGGTTCCTCTAGACCCAGATGCAACCTCTCCTGAATCCATCTAACCCAATTGCTGGCAGCCAAACCGGGAGCTTGGCCTCTCTTTTTTTGGGGAAGGGATGGGAAACAAGGGGCTGACAAGCATTCCCCTCTTGGCACCGGTTGTACAACCGGTGCAATCTTCTGCGCAGGGCGCCTATGAGATTTCCATGCCCTCACTCGGCACCTAAAGCATCTAGGCAGATCTACCAAGGCAGAACAAATGGCCCCTTGTCATCCCCACCTTCATCAGCCTTGCTCAGCAGAGCATACGAGCCCAGACACGTGACAGATGGACAAATGCGTTGGGTATCCCACAAACCAGCGCTGTGGTTGCATCTTGCTCGCTAGCAGATAGAGAAGAGAGAAAGGCAAGTGATATGGACCTCAGCAACAGTGCAGTAAGGCCCTGTTTAAGAACCACAGCCTTACGCTAGAGCGAGGAGGTGGCGGTAGAAAATAGCCCTCAACCACCCTTGTTGTTTTTGGCATAAAGAGGCAGAAAATATTTGTGCTTCTTTGAATACTAAGAATATTTGTACCATGACCAGTGTGGTTTTCACAGCGCTCTCAGGAGATGCAGGGAGATGAATGCCGACATCCCTGGGGCTGAGCCAGTGGCACGTCATACGCTAGCATTAGTCCTCCAAGAGCTCAAGGAGTGATGCGGACGCAGCATCGTTCAGAGCACTAGCTGATGGAGCCGCCAGGTTTTCCTGTGCCACTGACTTCTTCAGGAGGAAATGAATCCCTCCTCGGCGTGTCCAGGATAACCGAAGAGCCCAAGGAAGTTTGATGCCTTCACACTAGAATGGCCCGTATTCTCTAGGGTCCATTTATCAAGGCAAGGGTGGAGCTGGGACCATGCTATCACCTGGGTTATGCTCCAAGACCTCCAAACACAGCATCATGCTTAAAGAAAGGCAAAAACTGGTGGGTCAATGGCAAATGGAGCCGGGAAGCTGCCTGCTAAAGCCCTTCCTCGGAGCCTTTACTGACTTGGCATCTGCCCGTTCCTCCCCTCTCCATAGGAGCTCACTACCTACCACTTCGGCAGCGAGTCAGACCCACTGCCCACCCAGCTTTCTTGGTGGAGCCCTACCCTGCCTTTCACATAGGTGAGCACCGTCAGCTCTCCGCTGCTCTAATCACCTCCCATTACAATTTGGACTTCAATAATCAAAAGTGAAACGTGAAAGTAGGCTGAGCTCCAGCAGAGCGTGAAGGCAGCAGCCGTGCCAACTAGCTTTCAGAGCCTCATTTCACCTCCTCCTCTCAAGGGAGGGACAGGGAGCACAAGTCGGTGATGGATTGGCTCAGCGTCAGCGACCCGACATGGATATCCACCTGCGGTGCTCATATCTCCCATGTAATCCCTCCAGCATCTTGTCAAAATGATAATAGTTTCACCCACATCTGTAGAAAGGTTCTCACCTATTCTTATCCGTTTAAGAATCTGATCTAGGTTGCCCATTTTACAGATCAAGCCGATAAAATGTCCTTCCTACCTCTGTCCCCGGACACATGTGGGCACAAAGCCCTAGAAAGCCCTGGAACAGCACAACTGCCTCTTCTGAGCTCGGGTGCACAGCGCTCCGAGCAGGTCGGTGCTGCGTGCCGCCTGCCACCAACGTTCCCTCCATTCCCGCCCCGGGAACCGTCTCCAGCTTCTTAAAAAGAGACCCTTCAGGTGAACCGGCCGCCAGCCGCTAACAGAAAAGAGGGAGAAGCAAAACACAAGCACTTCCCATTCCTTCTTCCAGGGCAGCCTCCCGCCAGCATCACCCGACCACAGGAGCGTGGGGCAAGCGGCCGGGCTCCAGCTCAGCGGCACAATCAGAAAATACTCAGGCTTCACTCCCACGGTTTACCGTGATGTCACCGAAGCCCCGCGGCCGTGTATTTATCTAACAAGAATAAATGATTGGGAACCACAAATTGCAATGTTATAAATATGTCTGGAGAGGTGACATCATAACAAATGAGATGAGAGCAGAGCTCCAGTGACTTATGATGTCATCACAACGCCTGGATGTATGCATACCCTTGGATACAATTCCACAGCTTTATTTTGCTGGGGACGATTATTTAAAATCAAAAAGCTGTACAAAGAATAAAAAAACATGGTCATCTTCCTCTTCAACATCCTCATCCTCCTACCTGAGGCCAACTCCCATATTTACTGTCTTCTTTGCCTTTCAGGGTTATCAAGTCTTACTCTAATACAGACTATACTCTCAAAAGAAGAGAGTAGCAATTTAAGCTAGGTAAACACAGGTTGGCTAAAAACCAGAAAAGTTGCTGGGTTTGTTCCTGAGTAGTTTCTGAAGAGGGTTGAAGGGAGTGAGGAGAAGGGAAAGAAATCAGATTTTACATTAACCCAGTATTTTATTTTGAACCTGACTCCGAGGGATGCTGAGCATCTCCAGGGTTTCATTAATTTTCTAGAAACACTGGGGGGGTGCTTAAAAAAACCCAAGAATTGAAGGAAAAAGTTCCAAAAATCCCAAGCTTGCATCTCAGATGTCAAAGCACTACTGGAAGAAAAAGAAATCAGTGGAATTCAGGCTTTGAAGTCACTCGAATTCCTGTAAATTTTACATTTCCACCCAAGTCTGCTGTAATAGGTGGCTAATGCTGAAGTCTCTCGTACAACTGTCAGAAGGTCCCAGAAGCAGACAAAAATCCACATTGCAGCAAACCTCCGCAGGACTTGGGATACCAAAACTCATTCAGCTTCCTTAAGAAAACCCAATCCAAAGTTGGGTAATTAAATAAATGAACCAATTGGAACCATCACAGACCCCACTCCGGGGAGGGTGGAGGCTGCAATTCCTGACATTTCTGCAAAATCAATAGGGCAAACCCTTTCGAGTCGGTGTGTTTTAGCCCCACGTGCTGCCCATGGTCCAAGGATGGGCTGAACAAGGTCTTTGTTAGCAGCTTCCCCCCATCACAACAGTGAACCTGTTGGTCCGGGTTTATTACCCACAGCTAACATGCAAGTGGGGCAATTCCTGAGGCTGCGTAGCTGCCCCAGGGAAGATCTGTGCCAAAATTCTAAGTACTTTCCTCTTGCTTGACTCTTGGTCGGTATTCCCCCAGGATGCCAGGCTAGGCTGGTGTACCAGCTCTGGGGTTTCTTCCCTGTGCTTCACGTGCAGACCTTCTCCCTCCACAAACAACAGCCACAGCCCCCAGTGGGAACCGAAACCTAAACCCTCTGCCCTCCGAAGCTGGAGAGAGTGGTGTGGGAGGCAGGAATCATCCCACTGGGTAAAGCGTAGGGTTGAAAGCCTTTGCCCCAAGCTTTGTAGGGTTCTAAGTCAATACAGCTGGGTCCACATCAATGCAGGAAAGTGAATTTACTGACAACAGCTTTGCTTTTCTTAGGAGTTTTTTGGGGGTTTTGTTGGTGGTTTTGGTTTTTTTTTCTTCTTTTTTTCAGTCCACAGAGCCAGTTCTGCAAGCCACATGCTGGCCTGAGTCTTGGGAGGCCAAATCAGTATTTCCTTCCCCTTGCACAGACTTCCTATGTGACATGGGCATGTCCTTTAGCACCTCTGTCCAGGTAGGGAGCTGCGACACAAGGTAAACCTACTGCAGGGATTCACACAAGACCGTTCGCAGACCAAGCGGTCTACGTGCACGAAAACCTGGAGACCTGCAGCTAAGATTTTGCAGGGGAGCTCCTATTCCGATAGCCAGACAGCACCAAACTTCAGCTCAAACCATTGCAAAGGGGGCTTTCACAGACCCCAGACCCCACCATTGCTTCTGATACAAGCCAAAGGTTCAAACCCCTCTAAACTTCGGCGAAGCTTTGCTCCAAGATCCAAGCTCTAGGGCTTGGTTTTTAATGGTGTATTTACTGATGAGGTGAAATATGAATCTGGTTTTGACTTTAAAAAGCCAATTGTATTTTGGGGGCAGAGGGAGGGGGAAGGGGTGCTCTGACCTGACCTGCTAATCTCTTTTTCTTCCTTTAAAGTTGTCTTCTAAATCTGAACATTAAAGGTGATTAGATACCTAAGGGACTTCCCATGTCATTAGTTAATACTTTAGAGCTTGTTTTGGTTCCAGCTAGCAGTAATGCAGAGCCCTTTTGATAATACATCACCCTGCTCAAATATGCCTGCACAGTCTCCAGATGATATACCCCACCAGTGTCTGCCTCTGTACAGCTCGCAGATTGGAAGGGTCGGAGACGAGTTTAATTTAAAGATGAGCCGCCCTTGGGCTGCCAAAGGAAATGGCGTGTCAGCTACGTCAAAAATAGATACTGTTGTGCAGATATATGGAGGGAGAGATGGACGCTGCCAGTGCTATCAATTACCTGGATTGCCTTTAAATGTCAAAGCAAATCCTTACCCATTCCTTCTCTAAAACCTAAATCACTGAGAGAGACAAGGTCAACCCAAGCAGGCTGGAATGCTGGGAGAGGAAAACATGTACATAACGTTGCGTGTGCGAGGGGATAATTTGTGTGCGCACACGTACTGAAGGAGCATTAAAAGCATATTGACTCGTGGATTCAAATTGTGAAATAACGTTGCTGGGTTTTCAGGTGTCCCCAAAAGAAAGATCCTTTCCAAGCCAATAAAAGTGGCCTCCTGGACTAAACACATTTAAAATTCTCATGTCGCTCCTATTTTGCATTGTTTCAGTATTTTTTTTTCCTGCGGGGATGTAGATGCCTTTGACAGATTCGAAAGAAACTACACAAATCTAAACTGCCTTTGGGAGAGAGCAGAGCGAACTGTATCTCTGCATATACTTTTCCCTCTCGTTGCAGAGCAAATAATACCAGCAGAACATATGTGCACCTACATATCTGCATCCTTCAAGGCAGACCTCCTGGGAAACAGCATGAAATGATCCCTCGGGAAGGGCCCCAGCCCTTTCGGGAACAGGATATGGGGAAATTGAGGAGTGGGGGGAAAAGGGGAAATCATCAAATCCTACAGGTGGGTAAATAAAAGGAGACAAAGTTTATTACAATAGAGAGGAAAACATAAGGTTTAAGCTTGGTCTCTTAAGAAATGAGGTTTATGCAATCAATCTGCACGTGGGATACATATATAAAATATAAATAAAATAAACATACTTATCTCCCCCGTCCCCAATAACTTCCAAATTTGTTGGCCAATTCCAACCCAGCTTAGTGGAGGGGGCAGAGGTCTCACAGTTCCTATAAGTTTTATGAAAATAGGGCCCTCTCCTGTATCCTGAGACCTATTAATGCCCACAATGAAAGAAATTGTTGAGCTCACGTTGCAGCTTATTAGTAATATTATTAGACACTGGAGAATCCACAGGGGAGAGAGAAATATTAAGAACGTCCCAACAGCAGGAAAAACTTCAGTTGGAGTTTGCACCTTCTTAGACACTAGAGGATCCAGCCACAAGACACCAGCCGGTTGAAACCCCCATTTCATTGCATCTCCTGCTAATAACCACTTCTTTTACATAAAGATATTTTGTGTATTCCCAGCCTGGCCTCACAGCAACCTCACGCCAGCCAATTAAGCCGAGCTGTAATTTACAGCTCCCTGCTTCCTTCGCCTCCTTCCTAGGAGGGATTAGTTAGCGATGCCGGGATGCACGGAAGAGGAATGTAGCCACGGGGGTGCATTTATCACCTGCATTTTCACGGAGGGCACTGGCCTGATTTCTGTACTCTTCTTCCTTCAACGGGATCGTCTCCTCTAGATAAGTCCTCACCAGGCCAGCAACCAGATGTACATTAAGCGCTGATTTCAGCGCAGGGCGTCCAAGAGCTCAGCCGCTTCCCATGCACAGGACGCAGGGTAAAAATGTAAAGAATTTCAGATAAAGACATTTGGAAAGCCACTTAGGGCTACTGGACAGATGAAGGCGAGGAAGGCAGGGGAATATTTTTGCAATGAACAGGCAAAGAGGGACACTATTCATCTCTAGTGAAGCATGCGAGCTGCTCTCTAGTTCTAGACACTTGGAGTTTTGGCTGGCCAAGAGATCCTCAGGCACAAACGACTCTAAAGGAGCCCTGTAAGAGCAGAGAGGGCACAGGGGAGGTGGAGGACGTGGATCAGCTCTTTGTTAAGACTTATCTACACAAGTGGGCATCCAGCTGCCTCAGCATGGTGCCACGCAGGTCCTGAACAGAGGAACAAGCACTTTTGGTACCACCATATACACACGGCCAAGAGCGTCCCAAGAGAAAGACAAACCACCTGGAGAGCTTCGAGCATCCCAAGAGAAAGACAATCCACCTGGAGGGCTTCCATTCTTCATTTCTAAAGGGAAAGTAAGTCTGACCAAATAGCTGTGGAGCTTTAGATGACAACCATATTGACACCACAACAAGGTACAGCCTTGACCTGCTCCCAAACCTACAAGCCCACCTCCGGCATCACCAGGCATATGCTTACGATGTGTCAGCCTAGTAGTCCCCTTTTCTATCCATTCCCACAGCACGATGAGACATTTATGGCTCTCTTCCTTCAGCAGCTGTTTGTCCAGTTGCATCCACATATGACAGGCTGGGGTTTTTAGGTGGTTTCAGTGCAAAGTAAGAGACCAGTTTAAGATCTACATATCTCTGTCCACCAGCTGAGAGTCAGGATGATGCAGGTGGGTGTGGGAACAAGTTAAAGAGTCAGCAGTGGCCTGAAGCAGAGCAAAAAGGCAAGAGCTGCCCAGTACTGCTCTTTTATGGAAACCCTCCCCTTCCCACAAATTGGACGATCAAAGGACTTATCGGAAGGAGCAACTTGTTACTACACCAAAGCACTAGGCTGGGTGATGCCCAGGATGCCACTGATTTCAGCAAGGCTGGGATCTGTCCTTCCCGCTTTCACCAGATGACTCTGAAAAGCCTGGAAATAACCACAGCCCACCAGCTCTACAGAGCAAGTGCTGCAAGCACTGGTCAAAGCCACCTGCCCTGAGCACCCTGGGCTCCGTTCCAGCCTCCAGAAACCAGTTTTGGGGTCAATGGGAAGTTCACCTTGGCCCTCAGGAGAGGGGAACTTACCCATCCAATTAACAGCTAAAACACTGCAGCTTCTTGTATGTGTAGACTCCCAGTGGTGTTGGGGTCTATATGAATAATTGATGGCCAGATGGAGCTGTGGTTATCAGTATGACTGCAATACTGTGCTGGGAAGAAATTTCCAGTCCATAAGGAGCAGAAAACGCCTCCTTCCCTTCTTGCTCAGGAGCGTTACGACCCACTATCGCACTCTTGTTGCTCATTCAAGCCTGCTTTCATGCGCCGGACACAGACTCCCATGATGGTCTACAAGCTTTTCACCCGGTACGGGCTCGATTCTGCAGTCTCAAAGTCGCAATTTCCCCAAGAATGCCTGGAATTTCCCCCTTTATGCAACACACGTTTGGCAGGTTCCTGCTTTGATGAGTGAATATCTTCATTTACCAGTGGAAGCATTCCCACACACATGCTATCTCTTTGAACAACCCAAGCCACCAGCTTAAACCCAAGGCAGATGAACTGCCCTTCCTCTTTCTTGGGGCCTCTAAAACCCCTGAGATATTTTTAAGGGTGCATGTTTTGATTTAAACCTCACAGCTGAGTTGACTCTGCCTTTTCTTCAGTTGCTTGTTTACCACTTTGCAGAAAGTGCTGGATTTTGCCAGCTGGGGAGAAAAAAAAAAAAAATCTTTTTTTAGCATTATTAAGTTATCAAAGCTTCACCAGAAATCCTTATTTTGTGAGCAAGATTCCCATTTCTCAGTTTATTAGTTGAGAGGGGAGTTGCCTTCATGTCACATTATTTGATAAAGGACTATATCAAAGAGAAAAAGATTGGAAACTGGGAACTGAGGATTCATACTTTGGAAAAAAAAGACCTCTTCAGAGTGTACCTGTCCTTTGTGTTTTACTCGACCTGAAGAGCTTGAAGAAACTACTCTGAGTGGCATATTTTTATTGGAATAAACTTGTTTCATTTAAAAGGTGAATAGCTGGGACAACCAAAGTAATTTCTCTCCCTCCTCAAGCCCCATGGGGAAGATGTGAGCATGCACTGCAAGCATTCCCTTCCCTGTAGGACCTAGTGCTCTCCTGTGGTTTGCTGGTCTCGGGGAGGCTTGATCTGAAAGATCTGAGGATCAACCTGATCACGAAGGGAAATCTCTGGGCCAGGTGCCCAGCGTGTGCCAGCCAGCTGAGCCATGCCAGGCTGCACTCAGCGATGAAGCCCTCGCAGCTTTGGGTGGAGAAGCGAGGAAGGGAAGAGCTTCTGAGCACAGCGCTACAAGCACTGATTCCGGCCCCTCCAAAAGCTCAATTTGCCAACATATCACTTATCTGAGCCTCCAGCTCTTATGGAAAATCACTAGTTTGAAAGTAATCATGCAAGTCTTCCCTTTAAAGGTTTATCTTGGGCCGTACCTGAATCCCCCAAGTGCTCGGGTCACTCCTCTGCTGGGCTGCGGCCACGGTCCCTCTGCGCAGAGGGGTTCAGAGTCAGAGCAGTGCCATCAGCAGGGGAATGAGCAGAACTGCTGGGGACCAGGCAAGGATTTAGGATCTGTACACCACAGTTCTGGCTTTTGTTATTTAGCAAAGTCTAAGCTGTTATTTTGCTTGGAGGACTCCCCATTTTGGAGCAGTTCGCAATACACTTCATACCTACAGAGGTGAAAAAATATTGCCCCTCTCTACTTGCAAGTTCTTGACCATAACCCTGCTCCATCCCCAGCTCACGGGCTCTTTTTTCTAACAAAAAAAAAAAATCATGGCAGACAATACTGTTTTCCGAGAGACTTCCCATCTGCAGGCCTTGGGCAAAGCATAAATCAGCACTCAGTGCGGACTCAAACCTGCATCTTGGTTTGCCTTGGCCTTAGTACTAAATGCCAAGCAGAGGATGAAGTGAGAGACTACTTGGGAATGAGTTCCAGTATAGCAAAGCCATCATCCCAGTTCAATGCACCAGCAAAATCAGAAAGCCAGTGTCAGGAGGAGATCAGAAAACAGGGGTTTTGTCTCCAAAAGAGATGCCAAGGTGTTGATTTCATCTCCTCCTGATCACAGGTTGAAAGGAAAAAAATAAGTCAAGATCTTGAAATATTTTCCAGAATGGCAATTTTGAAATATTCCAAGATAGATTTTTTTTTTTTTTTACTTTAACTCGTCATCCAAAAATTAGAACAAAATTGAGTCAGAATAAAAACAAGGACCGAGTGAAAGAGGAAAAGCATATCAATTTCAAACTGTTTCTGAATTTCCTCTGAAGCCTAGCTGAAGTAAGACATGTTCCCATAGCACTGTCCTCTGCAGGCAAGACGGCTACTTCTTAGGGAAACTTCTCCCTGTCACCATTTTGGACCAAGAAACCAAGTATCCCCCGCTTAAACTAAATTCAGAGAACCCAGACAGAAGTTGCAGCCTCACAACCAGGACAAAATACACCTAAATCCTGTAGCTGGAGAGGATAAAGCAATCCTTTTGAATTTGGCTTCTTCTGTCTTCGTTAAGGGCCCCATCTCCAGCATTCGGGACACAGAAACCAGGATGCTCCCTGGAAGACCTGTGTTGCTGCAGTTTAACAGGGCTCCCTGGTGCACTGACGGGAGACGGAGCAAGACACAACGGGGCCTGTGAAAGCTGTTGGAAGAAAAATACCCCCGTACAAAAGAAAAATCAGAACTAGGCGGTGATGTTGGGGGTTTGCCATCGCAACCTTGCTTCAAGCTCCAGGGTGCTGATTTCTGATTAAAAGGAGGGAAACAAGAGGAAGGGGGGGGTAAAAAAAAAAAACAAAACCACAAAAAAAACCCACCACAAAACACAACAACTCTTTTTCCTGGTAAATACGGCACGTGGATGGTGTGGGACAGCGGCAGCTTCGCCCCGAAATCCGCATCATTTCAGTGCCCTCTCGTGGCCGGCGCTGCC
>NW_010550337.1:0-1755 GCF_000687285.1 Phaethon lepturus | reverse complement strand
AAAGCAAAAGCCGCTGGCAAGAAGGAGATTGATCTAACGTGGCTTTTCTTCTGGGGGAAAAAAAAAAATTAGAGAAAGGGTTTGAAACAGCTTTGACATCTTTTCAACATTACTGAAATGTCAAAGTGCTGTTTTTCAGTTTGGGGGGCGGTATGTATTTGTTATCTTCACTTGAGACAATCTTCCCTGCCCGTCTCCGAGTCTCCAAAATTCTTACAGGGTGAGGAAATTGGTCTCCACCCAGTCCTTTAAAAATCCCTTCTGCTGGGGAGACGAATGTGATCCTGACAGAGCTGCTGAAAGCTCTTTTTAAGTCGGCTTGCTGAATGAGGGCCATAGCAGCTCCTCGCCACATTCACCAGTTCTCCCTGTCCATGGTGGGATCCACCAGCATGCCCCCAGATAGGCATCACCCTTCTGCAATCTCCTCCTGTTTTCTCCCCAGACGTTTCCTCCTGGCACATCAAGGCCAAGCGCCTCTTCTCGAAGGGTCTAGCAATGCTGCTGAACTCTGCTGCAGCCCCACCACATGTGTGGCCATGCTGTGCCTCCACCAAAAACCAGAGCGGGGCAGGAGGGAGGCAGACACACCAGTGTCAAGACAGGAAGGACTTGACCCCAGACATGCCACTTCAGGCCCATAGGAGAACCAGACTCTAAGTGCAGTAACTAAGACCTTGATAACCTTGACTCACCTACCTCAGGACCCCCAAATACACACCCTGCCCATGGGGCAGGAGCTCCATTTCAGCTCACCGTGGGGCCTTCAGTCCCTGCCCAGTTATGTCGCAGGTGTTCCTCCCTCCAGTCCCATCTCCTTGGGTGGACCTTGGACCTGCATTTCCAGTCCTGTTCCTGGCACCATCTCCTGCTGCTCCTGCCTGGGATCCCAGGGTGGACCTCGTACCCTGTTCATCACCTCGCCTCGTCTGGGCATGTCAGTGCATCCAACTGCCAGTGCCTGCCCTGCCCGCCCTGCTCTGGTGCTGCAGGACTTGGCCCAGGCTGGCGAGGGCCAGCGCCTTGGCTCCGGCAACCCCCAGCTCGTCTCCCCATGGGGCAGCCCCGCTCTGCCGCCCTCTGAGGCTGTGGCAGAATCGCTGTCCAGAAAACTGATGGCAGCAGGACTCCAGTGGAGGAGAAAGCCATCAGGCAAAAGCCAGAAACAGAGGCATTTCCATGGATAGGGGAGGAGTAAGCATGTCTTTAGCGGTGAGGAAGGTGGTGCTAGAAAGAGCTTATTTTTGTTTCCCTGTCTCTTGGCTGACCTAGCAGCAGAGGAGCAGAGCTAGCCATGCTCAGCCGACAGCGAGTGCTGGAAACAGCTAACGTGAGCGGCCTTGTGGAAGTAGTGCTGCGGCTGCTTGCCGTATGGGCTTTTCCTGTTGTATTCCTGGGCGAGCAAACAGCAGCGACCAGTACCTTCCCTGCAGCCGGGCAAAGAGGGCTCTCCAGGCAGAGAAGCTGCAGCCCCCCAGCTGAAGTTGGTAGAGCTCCTCTTCTTTCCCTTACAAAGCAAGTGCAAAGAGGGAAAGTAGACTGAGGAGAAAACGAGGTCCTCTCAGGGGACAGAGAAAAATGTCAGAGAAATTCTAGACATGATGTGACACATGACAAAAACAACACTGAAGGTAGGTCCCTTCCTCTGACAAGACCTGTTGGTCTGTTGTGCAGAGTGTTTTTACCCGCTGATCTAATGCAGAGTTGGACAGGGAGCCTACAGAACGCAAAAACGCAGAAGCTGTTTGAAATAAC
>NW_010550336.1:3499-3779 GCF_000687285.1 Phaethon lepturus | reverse complement strand
GGTGGCGGTGGGGGGTGCAGGATGTAATGGTCGCTGGAGATAATGGGAGGGAACGTCTGGTAGGAGACGGGGAGCTGTTGCATGGCGCATGCCTGGATCAGCTGTGGGGGTAGAGAGAGAAAAGTGGGAGTCAGACACCCACCATGGGCATGGCTGGGTCAGACACCCACCCCTGGCCCCTCCCCAGGACCTCCAACAGACCCCATGCCCGGAACCTTGTACTCCGGTGGGCTTGGGTACCCACACAACCTACAGGCACCCAGGTCCCAGGCTGTCCCCT
>NW_010550336.1:2743-3372 GCF_000687285.1 Phaethon lepturus | reverse complement strand
GACGGTGGTAACCGTGTAGGAGAGAGGGACAGGTCCCTGGTGCACCTGAGGATGAGGTGCCGAAGGCACAGTCAGGGTACAGCCCCAGCTCAGCTGTCCCCGTCCTGGCACGGTGGCAGCAAGGCGCTGAGCACCTGGCACTGGGACACAATTGCTTGGTGCCTTCATCCCACTGGTGTGGCCAGAGCAGGGGGGCTGAGTGCAGGCTGGGTTCGAGGGGGGTTTTGGACCCCTCTTTGTTCCCCATGCCTCCAAGCCCGCACCACCACCATGGACAATGGTGACAGTTGTGACATGAACAACCCTATGAGGGGACTGTCCCAGCCTCTGGGAGCAGGGACCAGCCTGGGCACACCCAAGCTGCCACGGGGACCTGAGGGTTTACGTGCTTGGAGGACCCGGCCAGCCGCAGGGCTGGGTGCTCCGAGCAGCAAGCGACTGGCCCAGAGTGGACCCAGGGACATGTCTTGGGACCATTGCCCCAGACACCAGCCTGGGGCCACCAAAGGGTCACCCTTTGGACTGGGGGCTGCAGCACCTACCTGGTCATGCAGATCCACCATGAATGGGTTCTGGTGGGGTGGGTGAGCGGCCGGGTGAAGCATTCGTGGCGGCGTGTTGGGGAGAGC
>NW_010550336.1:2227-2618 GCF_000687285.1 Phaethon lepturus | reverse complement strand
GGCCGGCGGGGCCGGCGCGGGAGAGAAACAGAGCGGGGGTGACCCCCGGGCCAGGGGCACCACGGCCCCGGGCAGGGTGGCCGCAGGCTGGTCAGTGCCAGCCCAGCTCCCAGGGCATCATGCCAGGCCAGGCTCCTTGTCTGGCTGGGGAGCTCCAGAACCGGCTCCTCTGCTCACCTTGCGTGTGTCCCCTCACATGTCCTCAGCACAACAGGGACCCCTGCTCCCCAGGGACCCATCAGCTGGGCCAGGTGGATGTGCTTCCCTGCCGCCATCTCCCCCCAGCACCGCCCAGGAGCCAGTGGCTTGCCCCAGCAGGACCACGAAACGGGCGCCATGTCCCCACACCCCATGGGGACCAGGGCTTGCGACCGCCCCGCACCCCGGCCAC
>NW_010550336.1:661-2185 GCF_000687285.1 Phaethon lepturus | reverse complement strand
AGCAGGACCACGAAACGGGCCCCATGTCCCCACACACCATGGGTACCAGGGCTCCGCACCACCCTGCGCCCCGTACCTTCGCCGGAGGTGGTCGGGGCTGCTGCAGGGTCCCCCTGAGAAACGGCGCTGGTTAAAAGGGGCAGAGGGTGGCCGCCTATTCACTGCCAGTTCCCATGGTCGCATTGGTGACGTCAGGAAGCGGATGGGCACACGGGACCTCAGGCTCCAGGCAGGGCGAGACACCAGCACCTTGGATCCTGCGAGAAGGACAGTGGGTCACAGCCCCCCAAACCCTGTGCCCCAGGCCTGGGCAGCACCACCCAGCCCACTCCCCTACCGCCTGCTTTGGGAGAGGGAAGGGATGAGAGGCTTTTTTTGCTTTGGGAGAGGGAAGGGACGAGAGGCATAGAGCAAGGCCAGGGCAGCCGCTGCACACACGGACATACTGGGGTGGGGGGAGGTTGCTCCCCTTCCAGGGAGCCAGGCTGCCCTTCCCACGCCCAGGCCTGCCACCCGCACTGCACGAATAACTCTGAGCCACCCCAGCACCATTGTCCTTGCACGGCTCAGCCTGCTGCTCCCTCCACACGGGCATGGTAATGCCAATAACTGGAGCTCTTGCTGCTCCAAGACCCAGACCTGCACCCACCCCATCTCCTAGGGCTGGATGCAGCCCTGGGAGCAGCTAGGAAGAGCCTACTTCCCCCCCGCCCCAGCCCACCAATTAGCCAGTTACTGTCCCTCCACCGCATGGCCAGAGCCACCCCCCATGCAAGACACAGACACTGAGTGAGAGAGAAGCACTTGTTTTTTGCACAGAAAAAAGCAAGCGGCGAAGGGCCCTGTGGCTGAGGCAGCATCCCAGGCTGCTCGCCGGCTGACGGGGAGCCTGAACCGTGGCGCGGGGGAGGTTTCCAGCGTGTCCTTGGCCAAGACGGGCTCCAGTGCTGCTCTAGGGGCTGCTCTCTCCTGCCGTGCTCCTGCACGTCCTACTCTGGACTGACACTGCCGCCCCAGTGACAGGCGCAAGGGGCTGGTGGGGTCAGCGGGGCTCATGGCTCTGCTCTGTCTCAGTCTGTGCATGTCAACTCCCCGTTGCATACGGGACACAACTGCATGTCCCCATGGAGGGGGGACAGGCGTAGGCTGTGGCTGAAGCCAGGCAGGCAGCTCTGCTACCCCACCCACCCCACAGGCAGGGGGTCAGTGGGAACACAGCCCCAGGCCCTGTCCCATCTCCCCTCCCGCACCCAGCCTGGCTGATGTCCCCATGCCAAAGCCCCTTCTATGGCCACACAGTTTGGCCCCCCAGCCCCAATGAAGCACAGAGGAGACATCCGCATGTGGTGCTGTGTTTCACTGGGCTCCCTGTGTGCCCAACCCCCCTGAGCAGCCTCCCCCAGGCACCCTCCCACTGCCCCACAGGCCCCTCTGCCAGCCTCCCTTGGCCTCCACAGCAAGTGGGAGCAGCCACAGCGTTGGCACTGCACCCCAGGTGCCTACAGGCTGGGGGGCTGCCCCCCC
>NW_010550336.1:0-269 GCF_000687285.1 Phaethon lepturus | reverse complement strand
TGCCCCACGGGTGTTTTATTCCACCCCCGAGCCTCTGCCTGGGTGCTGGATGCCCCACCAGCGGGCCAGGGTGCAGCAGTGGCCGAGGTTTAACCTGCTCCCCAGGAGCCTCCCCGGGGTGTTACTGCTTCCAGTTCAGCATCCTCAGGGCGCACATGGTACAAAGGCCCTGCACGACCCAGCGGGCACCTTCCAGACCGCAGTGATGGGCTTGGGGACAGGGAGCATCTCTGCAGAGGGACACTAAAGCCATCACAAGGGTTCATCTG
>NW_010550335.1:14318-14846 GCF_000687285.1 Phaethon lepturus | reverse complement strand
CTGTGAATCTAGGAAATAGGAACCGTCTTTAAATAAGAGTCAGAACCGGCACAAACGGAGAAGAAAAAAAAAAATATCCGCTTCCCATATCTCCCCACCCAATGATACATACATCCCGCCAAGGCGACCGGGCTTCCTGAAAACCCTCACGCGGAAGGAGCTGCGTTTTGAGGTCCAGCGCGGTGGTCGGTGGCAGCGGGCAGGATCCTCTTAGTGGGGATGATAAAGTCTTGCCACCTTTTCGCTTTTGCTGTTAGAAGGGAGATATTTATAAAGATACATATTTTCCCGTTTTCCCGTATGCTTAATAAAAGCTTTCTCGAGCTTGCCCCGGGCAGAGAAATCCGGGTTTTACACATCAACAGCGCGGAGGACGCGGGCTAACATGGCTGATGCTGCTAGAGGGAAACTGGGTAACGCTGCCCGGAGCGGTGGGAGGATGGACAGCAGATCACCTCCCCCACCAAATCCTCCCGGGGCCTTAATCCCTGTCAGTGTAACCCCTGTTCGTCCCCCCACACTTGGAAG
>NW_010550335.1:1711-13834 GCF_000687285.1 Phaethon lepturus | reverse complement strand
CTCTTCCCCTGCGGAGGGGAAAAGCCGCCCTCGCTGCCCTCTCCGTCCCGGCTGGGGCCAGGCGCTGCCGTCCCCGGGGCTCTCCTGCCCTCCCAGCGCCGCTGCTCGGCGGTGGGTGTGCGGAGAGGCGGGCAGCGTGCTCTCCAATGCTCGGCCGAGACGCAAAGCAAGGTCAAAAATGCACCGGCGAGGCTCTTGCGTCAGAGGCAGCCAAGCATCCCCGGGGTTCTTCCCACTGTTTGCAAGAAGTCCTCGCTCCGTACGAGCAGCAATAGCCAAATAAGGTGACGAAACGCACGGCCGCTTCCATCGGGACAGGGATGATGCCCACCAGATCTGCCGCCGCTCCTTCAGCCTTGGCTCCGCGGAAACCGGGATGCTTTTCCGATGAAATGACTCAATGGGCATCTCTGGGAAAGCAGCGATGAAGCTGAGCGGCTCCTTCTCTCTCGCGGGTTTATTCGACTCGTTTTGCCCCTTTTTTGATTCATGACCTTTTTTTGGGGGGGGATTTCCAGCTGTTCTGTGCAGCTGCCGAACAGCTGGCTTTGCTGCCTGCCTGCGCCGGGGCCGCGGGCAAGCCGGTCAGACTGGCTCTCTCCAGGGTGACCGGCCACGGAAATCTGCCCTGCGCATCGGGGTGCCTCGGCTGGGTGCGTGGAGCGGGGAAAAGCAGCACGATGGAGTGCCCGGCCCTTCGCCGTATACAGAGGCAGAGAGATTCCCCAAACCTCTGTGTAAACAAAAGCTCCGTTTCCTCAAACGCTCCAGCGTGGCCGAGCGCAACGTGCTCTGAGCTGGTGGCAGCAGCCCCTGCTCGGCCCCCGTCACCCCTCCGCTTCACCCGGGCCTCGACGTTCCCCATCTGCAGCTTCTTCCTTAGCAAGGGCGAAATTTAAAAAGAAAACCCCAAAAAAGGAGAAATGCAGATGCCTGTTTTTCCGTCTTTTTTCCACTTTTTGCGTCTCCGACACCCTCCCCGCCTGCGTGCTCCCTTACAACCCGCTCCACTGGTACCGCTCCTCTTCACACGGGCTTTGCAAGCTCTTTACTTCTTCCTGAGTTTTACTCTGAGCTCTTCACAGACACCCCTTAAGCGATGGGGGACTCGGAGTGTTACTTGAGTCCCTTGGAAAAAATGCACGGGACATTTCCGCTAGAAATAAACTTGAGCAGCGACTGAACAGCAGCACATACCACTTATCGGCTGCTCCCGCATCCCCGGCGCCGCGCAGCAGCAGGTGAGAGAGGTTCAAACCACCTGAGTGGTTTTCTCCATGTGTCTCTTCATCTCCTTCCACCTCTAAGCATCTTTTGGACGTAGCCAAGGTTCTCTTTCCATAAATGACCATTTCCCAGCAGAGAGAAGGTCGCGCTCCTGGCAAAGGAAATGTGCTGGGTAACTCCGCTTCCTTGTTTATTCCCGGCCACATTCGTTCTTCCCCGATTTTGTCATTTCGGAAATGTCCACGTGACTTGGCTTTTTTATTTTTCTGAATGTATATGCAGAGTAATGAAGCTGTCACAGATACGTGTTGTACCTACATATTGTACAAATGTGCAACCAGCTGGTATATGCACAGAGTTACTCAGCATCCTTGTAATGAACGCGCAGATAATATTTGTGATTAAGACCTCAAAGAGGCACTTGAGATGTGGTGGTTTAGTCTTTCTAGACTGTAGTAATTCCCTTTCGTGATCTTGCGAAGATTATTTAGCATCTCCATACCTCACTGCCCAGCAGTAAAATAATCCTTGCTCACGTCCCTTTGGACACAACTCCACCGACGCAATCACGCGTAGCCTTGAGCTCATCGTCTCAGCTGGATTCATCATTTGCTTCTGATGAATGAGGTCAGAAGAACTCCCAGGAGTTTGTCTCATCTTTGGGCCTGTCCGTAATGGACCCTCGGTGCACTTTTCTGGGCGGGTTGGTAGCTGGAGTTGTATCTTTGGGTTTTCCCACTGGCTATGGGGGAGAAGAGAGAAGACAGCAGGTATCAGAGCTGCAGGGGTACGTGGGGCCCCGGGTTGAACACTCAAGGTAACACTATGTATCTTCATAGAGTTTGAGGGCCAGGAAGGACTTGTAGGTCTGTAGAGTCAAGTCCTCGAGTCTTCAGGATGGGACGTTTGTCCTAGTTGCTCCAAGGGAAGTTCAGGTGACCTGATGTGGAAACGCAGCTGGTTGCTCTGGTTAAGGAGTACTGGTGCCAAGATGGGTGTCCTTACCTAAAACAAGAGCTGTTGGCCTTAGGAAGGCCATGTAGCCAGATGTCTCCTCCTGATGGCCAAGGACACATGGGATCAAGCCAGGGACCAAGATTTGAGGCTGTCACAATCATCCAGCTTGGTCCTTCGTGCCCAAAGGTTATGAAATACATCCCTGCACCTAGAATAAATCCTAACTTGCAAGAGATAGCTACACTCAGATAAGAGACATGGAACCAGAGTGAGCTACCTCCTCCCTTGGTAAGTCAAGCCAAGGTTTCATTGCCCTACGGCTACAAAATCACATCTCATTTCCATTCCGCATGTGTCTAACATCAGCCACGGTGCACTGGAGCTTGCTAGGCGTGTGCCGCAGGACAAACCCCGCTGCAGGGCTCTTCTCTGTCCCCTCCTCACCTTCTTTCCAGGAGTTAGGGTCAATTAAGCTCTTGAAGCCTCAGGCTGGGTGCTTTGTTTCCCAACCTCTTCCTCCGCAATCAGCTCTTCATAACAAGTAACTCTGCCGGCTCTCCTGACTCGGCGTGTGTCAGGCGTTAGTTTCCTGTTGACATCAATCCCTGTGCCATGGTTTGTCTTTCATCCTTTTTCTGTCATGCAGTCGTGTCCTTCTGATGTTTCCAGCTGCCAGGAGTACCCTCCACCGAGTGTGACTCTTGCCTTGGCCCAGAAAGGAGGCAACGTGCCCCAAAGCATTCTTCAGTCGTCCCCAGGGTCAGAAGGGTCCTTGAACTTCGTGGCGGCAAGGGACGGTGGGTCCTGGAGCACCCTCTTAACATCTGTTTTAGCCAGAGGGAGTTGTTAGCAGAACACTTGAATCCATGTGATGGAGAGTTTGGGTCAATCCCAGGTAAATTCTCCTGAAAGTTGATTCATCCCAGGGCTGAAAATGTCCTTTCAGCTCCCTGCCCGGTGCCTGAGTGTCTCACAACAGCCATCCCAGGACCCCGCTCCTGTTGCTGACCTTCCTCTGCACCACCTGTGCCTGGCTCATGGGTTTGATACCCCTCATCATCCTCACCTTGGACTCTTAATGTCACCTCGTGACTTGCAGCAGCAAATCACGCTGCTCTGCACAGCCCGTGTTTTAGTGAAGGATGGGGCAGAAATGCTGCGCGGGGATGCAGGGACGTGTCCCTCAGCCGCTGCCATCCCCATCGGTCTTTCAACCAGCCCCAGGCCCCCCAGTGATGTTGGAACATTGCCTCCATCCAGCCCACCACCAAGGTTTGCGTATTCTTTTGGCAAAACCTGTCCCAAATGTAGCTTTCCCTGCCTGCTTGCTCCGGCTCTCGGAGGCTGCTCTCCTGCGGATGCTTTGCATGGTGCCGTCAGCAAGCGGTCGGTGTAACTCATTTTCTAGAAACCCAGGATGGAAAATGCTGTGTTTTGATGAGGTAATCCCAGAACGTGATCAGTCTGTACAGTTTTTTGGCTAAAAGTGACTTCGAAGGGTGCTTTACCGCACTACTGACTGCACTTGCCCAAGAGAAAGGGGGTAACTTCAACCCAAAGGTTCAAATATCTCCCCCCCCTTCTCCCATAATACACAACATATTAAACCACTTTCTATTGTCCAGCAGATATTTTGAGCCTTTGCCACTCCCGTTCTGGCTTTTCTCCACCTCCAGAAGGTCTCCTATTCATTTGCCTTTACAAATACAAAGTACAGGCTGGAAGGCTGAATTTCTCCCATGGAGCCGGGGCTTGAAGAAAACCCAAATGTCACGCAACGCTCAGTCACCATCGCTGGAGCTGGTGACTCTGGGATGTTAGAAGAAACACCCAGAATCATTTATCCACTGCTAGTCAGCAAGAAGAAAAACCAAAAATCCCAAATAATTCATCTGATGGCTCCAACACCATCATCTGCAGAGCCGGCCAGGTAGTAGAAAGCATTTATTTGGAAGTGATTTACCGGGAAGCGGCGGGGGAAAAAAAATACCCCCAAATCATACCATCAATTATTCATAGCCGCTCCTCAGGCCTTCCGAGGCAGCCGCTTGGTGGGAAGCAGAGCTGCGGGAAAGCACCCTGCGCCGGCACCCAGCGCCCTGTAGACCTGCCCAGGCTGTGAAGGAGGGGAGGAGAACGGCCCCCAGCGCCCTGCGTAGCCCCCCGCCAAGCGCTGTCGCATCGCCCAAACCGTGGCACTGACGCTTCCCGTTATCTCTCCACCCCGGCTCTCCCCTCCCCAACGGTCTGGGGAAGCTGGCTCCCAGCCCGTGGGTTTTCCCTCTGCCAGCGCAGGGAGCAGCGAGGCGAAGCCCGCCCGCCACGCTTCGTCCGGGGGCCCGAGGGCTGCGGGGGCATAGGGCGTCCCTTGGGACCCTCCCCACCCCTATGGATGTGCTCTGGCGTGGGGTCGACATCAATTCAAGTCTTGCGGGGTCAAAGGCA
Organism: Phaethon lepturus; assembly: GCF_000687285.1. Classification (NCBI taxonomy): domain Eukaryota; kingdom Metazoa; phylum Chordata; class Aves; order Phaethontiformes; family Phaethontidae; genus Phaethon; species Phaethon lepturus. The sequence continues at coordinate 9,205 of NW_010550335.1, read as the reverse complement.
AAGCCCAGCGGAGCAGACCTGTGTCCTGCCCAGGCCTGGGGTTTCACCACACCAGTTTGTCTTTGCAAGCATTGCTTGAAGCCCCCCACCCTGTGAAAAAGCCTAAGACGAGCCCCCCAGGGCACCCACGGCATTGCAAAAATGGCCAAATCGTGAAATAGAGCACTGGGGCCTGGCTGTCCCGCAGTGCTGAAGGGACATGAGGGTGGGGAGGGACTGGGATGATTTTCCCACTGTGGATACCCCAGAAACTCCAGCCTGGGCCACCCATCCCCTCTGGCCAGCACTGGGATGCTCCCCACCGGCTCGCACCACCGACCCGCTTGGTGCCGGTGTGCCGGTCCCCACCCCACCGCTCCGGAAGGATGCTCCGGAGTTGGGTTTACTCTTCATCTCCCACGACAAGGGGTATGACAGCAGCAGTTTGGGGGTGAATGGGGAAACCTAGACACCCCCCCACGATGCGGAGAGCAAACACCAGCAGGCAGCTGGGACATCCTCATGGACCAGTCAGCCCCCCAAACCCCGTCCCTCTCCTTCATATGCCGTTCTGAGGAGCTGCCCCGTGCCCCCAAGCCCAGCCAGAAGGAAGGAGAAGCCGGCAGCAACAGTCCCCTGGAAAAGCTGCCGCTTCCTTCCCATCCGATCCCAAAAGCATCCAAAAAGCCTCAGATATAAGGGACTCGGAGCAAGCCATGCCAGCACAGGGAGCAGGGAGGTCCCCAAGGCTGCAAAGCCCCGAAGGCCAAACGAGAATAGCAGCAGCCCCATAAATCACACTCGTCCTATAAATCCCACCCTCCCGATAAATCCCACCCCTGCTGCGGGAAGCTGCGAAGGGTGGAGGAGGAGGAGGAGGAGGGCACCAAGGACGGAGCTGTGAGGGTTTGGCAGCCTTTGCTCATGTGCTGCTGCAGAACAAAAAGCTCCGAACGAGGGTTTTTATCGAAATGCACGTCAGAGCTCTGCAGATAACAGACACCTGCGCAAACGCGCTGATGTGACGTGGGCACGGGGGCCGCGGGTGCCTCAGGGGGCATTTGGCCGCGCAGCCCTGTTGGAGACATCACGCAGGGCGACTTTGCCCCGTGTGAATCACCCCAATTTGCCCCAGGCCCCAGGTTGTGGGTTCAGGGGGAGTGACCCAGTGTCGTCTCCTATGACCGCTTCACTTGGGCATCCATGGGGCTCCCCACAACCCCCAGACTGCTCTTTGGTTAAAAAACCTCTTTTTTTAACCAAACACAAGCATATCCTGGCTCCTCTCACTGGGTTTGGGGTGTTTGTGAGCAGCATCCCTGGGCACAGGTCACCCAATTTCCCCGGTCAAATCCGGGTATGAACGGCTGTAGCCAAGGAAGTTGCAGCAGTTTTCTCCCCATTTTACAGATGGACATGCTGAGGCCGGACGCACTCCCCCAGTGACTTATAACCACTGAGGGTGCAGCTCCCTGCTGGGGCCGGGATCGTGCCGCTCTGGATGGCTGGTGTGGTTTGGTACGGTGGAAAAGCTCAACAGCCCCTGTGTGCAGGTTTGGGTTAAAAATAACCCCAAACCATTTCCTTTTGCAGGGAGAATAACACCGGGAGGCTGCAGAGAAACCGGAGGGTTAGTGCACCGGTGGATGCTGGGCTCAGGTTTCCCAGCCACGTCCGTGTCTCTCCGTTACGGATCGCTTTGGCTCTCAGTGCTGCGCTGAAGTTTTCTGAGCTAAATAAAGGCGTTTGGGGAACATCAAGCAGAAAACAAACGCATCCATTAACGAGGGAGGGGAGTTGATACCTTTCACTCGCCTCTCGGTTTCGCTCGCCTCTCGGACACCGGAGATGCCCCGTGTCGCCGCGGCAGCCGAGCACATCCGGGAGCCTGTCGTGCCGGAGGAGGCTGGAGACGGATGATGCCTGTGATGTTTTGTGCTTTTTCAGCTTCAGCCTTCACCGGAAAGGTCGGATGCAAGCAGGGTGGTAATGCAGTTAGTGCTGGAAAAACAGAGACAAAGCAGAGCGGGGCGGTTTAATAAGGCAGATGTTATTGAATCAGCCGGATGGGATGAACATCAGCTCCCAGCGGAGCGGTCTGAGCGACGGGCAGCTCCCGTGGGAAGGAGAGGTGAGCTCTCAGCCGGCCAGGAACGGGCACTGTGGGGAGATTTCGGGAACCCCCAGAACCCCGCTGCAGCCTGAAATCGCAGGGACTGGCGAGCTCCTCGAAGGCGCGCAGTGGTCCGTAGCCAAGGGTGCCGCCGTGAACCGGGGGGGGCCGGAGGCACCGCGCTGCTGCGAACCGGGGGCAGGCGGGCTCGAGGAGGTCCCCTCTGGGGACCTGCTCCCGGTTCACCCGTGGCTTGTGGCGAGACGGGATGGTGACCGATGAGGAGAGGTTATAAGAATTCGGTCGGCCCGGGCTGCCAGCGCACATGGCCGGCTCAGGTCCAGCTTTTCATCCACCAGGACCCCCAAGTCCTTCTCCCCAGGGCTGCCCTCCATCCCTTCATCCCCAGCCTGTGCCGATACCGATTGCACTGGCAACGATGGCAGAAGGTCGGTCACCTCTTGGACCTGCTGCTCCTCAGAAGGGCCAAGAGGAGCTTGTGTTGCATGTTCTGCAGCCTGGTTAGAGCTGCAGCTCTCGTGCAGCAGGCACAGCACAGGCACTCGGTGCAAAGAGCCGAGCCCAGTCACTAGGGCGAGAAACTGCAGAAATCGGCTGGGGCTTGGAAAAGGGGAAAAAAAACCAGCCAGAAAATAACGCGCCGCAGTGAGAGCTGACTGTAAGCGACGGTTGTTTAAACATGGCAGAGTATCAGAGCGCTCGAGGGGCTGGATGTGTGTACAAGAGGAAGGTAGCCCGAGGTGGGTGCCAGTATTTTCTGGCAGCGCTGGGTTGGAAATATCCTTCAGCTCCTTAGATAGCAAGCCGGAGATTACGATGTGAAGGAATGCGCTCCAGCCGCTGCTGCGCACAGCCGTGGGAGGGTGGGAGGAGAAGCAAAGCCCCATGGCAGCATGATAGGAAACAGCCTGGAGACGCACAGGGGAGAGGAGAAAATCAGGTCAATGCTCTGAAGTGGCTTAACAGGCCATCGGAAAGCTCTTGGGAAGGAAACCAGTGCAGGTGGAGATGTGTTGGGTAAGAGGAGGTCTCCATGGCAGAGAGATTATAGACTCACGGAAGGGTTTGGGTTGGAAGGGACCTTTCAAGGCCATCCAGTCCAACCCCCCTTCCATGAGCAGGGACATCTTCAACTCGACCAGGCTGCTCAGAGCCCCATCCAACCTGACCTGGGATGGTTCCAGGGATGGGGCATCGACCACCTCTCTGGGCAACCTGGGCCAGGGTTTCACCACCCTCACTGAAAAATTTCTTCCTTAGATCTAGTTTGAATCTACCTTCTTTTCATTTAAAAACATTATCCCTTGTCTGATCAAGATGGGGTGATAATTATTCACCATGATGGACGTCATGGTGTCAGCTGGGACTGCTGCTCCACGGCGGGGACCATGAACCGAACCGACGAGCGGGAGAGAGGTTTAGTGCAACCTTCTAGGGGATGGACAGGGGCACTGGGCAGGTTGGGGATCCCAACCCGGGCCCCCTCTGCCCTCCCATCTTGGCCTGTGAAGCGATGAACATGCAGGTGCATGACGAGCACGCAGACCTGGGGTTTGCCATGAGCCCCTCTATGGAGAGGGGCCGTGCTCAGGTGCCATGGAGCAGCACAGGAAACCATTTCTCGCCTCGCTTGGCTCCCCAAAGCCCCCTGCACCCAGCACCGGCCGCTTTTGGGAAACCCCATCTCCATCCGACAGCCCAAATCCTGACACACCTGCCCGACACTGGCCAGACTGTCAGAGGTCCGTGGCACCTGCACCCAGCACTGTCCTCCATGCTGGCGGTCGTGCAGACGGGGAAGAGCAAGTCCCGAACACTTCTCCTTGGCAGGGGACTGGAGGGAGGGGACATGATACAGGAAAATGTCTCAGCTGTGCGTTTGAACGCACAGCTGGCAAAAAGATATTCCCAAGACCTCAGTCGTTTTCCCAACTACACGGAAACATGGCAATGGAGAGGAGGAGAGACCTATTTTGGCTGTCTGATGTGTTTTTTCTCCCCTGGGGGCTTTAACTAAGGTCCTGAGAAGCCACTGCCGTTTATACTAAGCTTGCAGCCTGCAGCTCTTTATTTTGCTCGGTTTTAAATAACACGAACGTTGGGCTCCATCAGTTCCTTTGGGAGATTTCTTTTTTTTGAAAGGCAGAGTCGAGGAGATCGTGCTCCCAGAGTATTTTTTCCAAGCATCAAGTCCCCTGTCCCTCCCTGCAGGGCTGTGGTGTGGCCAGGCTTTGCTCGCATCTCTCCAGTGTGTTTTGGGCACTGGAGATGCTGCCAGCTGAGCAAAGATGGGTTATTCCAACATTTGTGCCTCGCAAGGAAACACCTCTGCCTCCCCCTCCATCTCCGGTGCGATGACACCGGGTGGTGACAGCGCCAGGCCAGGAAAAAACAGTGATAGCAGCACTGGAAAGAATAAGGGGAAAAAAAAAAAACAACCCACAGCAAAAAACCCCGATGTTCCATCAAATTGCACGGAAATTAGGCACCATCTTGGAGGAGTCACTCTTGGATCTCAAAGCAGAGGTCACCAGGGCTGTGTGGACAACCAGCCTGCGGAGGTTGGCTATAAATGACGCGTCCTTCCTGGAAGGGACCGCAGCATCCCAGCATGAATATGGCACCTGCTGTCTCACGGAGCAAGCCGAGAGCCTGAGTCCTGGGAGCAGGGCTGGCATCTCAGGTGGCTTTGGCACGTGACACCACGATTGCCACCTCCTGCACCCAAACAGCTTGGGGTCACGGCACGTCATCTCAGCGTGACACCCCCGGCGGCACGGGAAAGAGCAGCCCTCAGGCTTTGCGGGGGGACGGGGAGGGTCTGGCTCCCCGTTTCCTCTCCCTGGGAGAGGTGCCAGAAGCAGGCAGGGCCACCCTGCGGAGCCGGCCCGCGGTGCCCTTACGTGACTTCTGCCATCAACCCAGCGCCCGGGGACGCGCTGCTGGGGAGTCACTCAACTGGAACCACTCTCTCCGGAGCATCACGCCAGCGGAGCGGCCGCCGGGAAACCCCCCCCGTCTCCAGTAAGCCTGGAGTTAGCTTTTCCAGGCAAAGTTGTAGGAAATAACAAGTGCTACAAGGGAGAACGTGAAGGCGTTTCTGCTCTCCTGCGCCCCAGAAGATCAAACCGATGGGGATTGTCCTGCGAGGCAGAGCACTCTGGGGGAAAAGAAACCAGCAGGAGATGCCTCTTTGCAGGGTGGCTGCCCCAGAGATCACGGGTGACGTTTCCAGCAGGGCAAGGCGTGCTGCGCGGCCGTGTCCCAGCTGATGCAAGGAAGATACGGGCTCGTTTCCAAGCGCTCTGGCTTCGTGCCAGTCGCTTAACTCTCGGCGTCTCGGTTCCTTTAGCTGGGAAAGAGGCGAGCTGTTCTTCCTGGCCTCTCCGGCACCTCCCGGGCTGTTAGGACTTCGGGAGGTGAGGATGGGGTGTACACCTACAGCCCTACTGCAGCAAGCTCTCACTGGTAGGGTGTGATGGACACTGGTTTTCGGGAACCCAGTCCCACGCTCGCACGTGCAAGCCCGTTTTCTGCAAGGTCAGGTTCAGGAAGCATCGCTTGAATGATTGTTGGTCTGCTTTTCGGGGCGAGCCGTTTCCTTCTGTTGGCCAAGCACTGGAAGCTACCCACTGGTAAGGACAGGCTGCTGGGAGCACTGGGTTGGCTCTGACAAAAGCCCTGTGCTCCTAACTCACCCTCTCCAAGGAAATTTGGCGTCAGCGGTGAAGGTCGCTGCACCGAGAGCTCTGGGGACAGCAAAAGGAGGCCTGAACGCTGTGCCTTAAAAGAAGTCAGGAAGGGACTCTGAGCTATTTTGCAGCTGGCATCCCCCTTCCTTAACTTCCACTCGTTCTAAAAGCATCGTGTCGCAAACAGATCAAGTGCCAAGTTCACCTAATCCAGAAAGGAGATCCCTTCGTGACCCCCTTGGGCGTTTCCGAGGCTGCCCAGGCACAACAATCCACGTGCGGGATGCGAAGGGCACCGGTGGCCATCGGAGCAGGACCGCCCGGCCTCTGGAAAACCATTTCTGGGGCAGGAGAGCTGCCAAACACACGAAACACCCAAGAGGCAGGGAAGCATCTTGCTGCTCCCACGGCTCTCCAGGACACCCGTCCTCTCCCCCCAGGAGCCGGGATGTTTTAGAGCTCGCAGGGGCGATTCACAAAGCCAACTGCAAACTAGAAAACCGTATGTCAGGAAGAAGTCACAAAGCATCCTAACCAGAAACATATTTGGGGAGTGAGTCAGTGGAGGGGGAAGCAAAAAGAAAGTTGCACCCTTTTACTTGATGAAAAAAGCATATGGCAACAGCTAATATTGTGAACAACATTCCCCACTCCAGCAACCAAGCCGGAGAGAAAACTCATGACTCAACCATTGCATTTCATCCAAATCTAAAGAAAAAATCTCGTTCAGGAGGGGTATCTTTGGGGAGAGTCAGCAAGAACTGATTTAGCCAGTTAATTAACTAAATTGTTTGGAGAGGGTAAAATTATTCTGCAGAAGCTTTTAGGCTCATTTTAAAGCCCTGATTTAAACACAGCTTAGACCGTGGAGAAACAAGTGCACGCTGCAGACGTGTATAATGCACTGAATATATGCATCCACGCTCGCATACACACACACACGCTTTCTCCAGATACCACAGAATATGCTCAAGAGGACCTTAAGGCTTACACAGAAACAGCTTGCATCCAGAGCTCCCGCTTCCCCCAGAAGGCTGTGAATGTGTCACCATAAATCATAAATCCAAGGAGGCCAAGAATGCCATCACGATTATGAAATATAACTGGGAACTGGCAAAACATTTACTGCAAAACGCGTCTGACTCCGGTTTTCTTTGGCCAGCTAGAATAAAAGAACAGGACGCGTTGCAGAGCGCGGGACCAGCGCGGTCTGCAGAGGTTTTCAGGCGCAGTCACTGGCTGAGGCTGCTCACAATCAAAGCTCCCTGCAGACAGAGCCAGGCTGAAGCAGCCAGTCCTCAACGTTTTTTTCCCCGAGACTTTGTGGTTGCAGATGTCAAAGCCGTAACACTCGGTCAGCCCTGGGAAAGAAAGTGAATAATCCCTAGAAAGCAGCCCGGCGATGCTGGGTGGGAAGCTGCTGCTTGCAGGAGGCCAGGCAAGACCCATCGGTCCCTCCTGCCCGGAGCCGTCCATCGGTGCCCGAGTTTAGGCGTCTCTAGGCAGGGACACGGGGGCTGCCGTGGCCCTGGCACCGAACCGCAGCCCAGCTGCTCCTTAGAGCACTGAAAATGGGCTGGAGACCACGCACCTCCCAGAACCACGGAATGGTGGGGGTTGGAAGGGACCTCTGGAGATCGCCTGGTCCGACCCCCCAGCCAAGGCAGGATCACCTAGCGCAGGTCGCAC
>NW_010550335.1:0-1640 GCF_000687285.1 Phaethon lepturus | reverse complement strand
GTGCTCCGTCACCCTCACAGTGAAGAAGTTTTTCCTCATGTTGAGGTGGAACTTCCTGTGCTGCAGTTTGTGCCCGTTGCCCCTCGTCCAACCACTGGGCGCTACTGAAAAGAGCCTGGCTCCCTCCTCCTGACAGCCACCCTGCAGATGCTGATAGACCTTGGTAAGGTCCCCGCCTCATAACCCCCAGGATGGGGCCAGGCGCAGGAAGGGGTTTCAGTTCCCCAGAGACACACGTGCACGCCGTGGGCTCCCTCCTCCAGTTCTGGGGGGTCCCACCCCGCGGCCAGGAGACAGGCTGCCTTGTGGGGCCGTCCCCGGGCTGAGCGTGGTCATCGCCGCCGTTAAACGCCATCGGGGGAAGCCTGGCGGCAGCGATGTTTTGGGTGGGCAGCAGCACCTCAGTTCAGGTGCTCTCACGGTGGGTGGGAAGGGATCACCCGACCCCGAAGGGTGAGAGGGTGCTGGAGGCAGGCACAGGACCGAGCCCCTCGCGGGTGGAGAGGTCCGTAGCTCTCGCTGCCACCCGCCTTGCACCCCCGTCTCCTGACGGGAGCATCGAGCTACGACATGTGTTGAACACGTGCTGGCTGATTCGCATCAGGCCCTTCCATAGCGCTGCCAAGCTTTGCCTCGATTTAATCGGCACTTCTCCTGCCCCTTTCTTCTTCTTCCCCCCTCCTTCCCCGCCCCCCCAAGGCAGATGTGGTCTTTCCAACGCGGAGGAGATGGCAGGTTTCTTTCGTGACGGCAGAGCACGCGTCGTTGGAAGGACCATTCCAACTCTCTCCCCTTTTCCGCAACCACCACAAAGCAACTCACCCCCTCTCCCTTCCCCTGCTGCTTTCTCATACCCTGGCCGAGGTGGAAATTCAACCACCCCTCGCTCAGTTGCAGGCAAGGGGCAGCCTGGTGGGCGCAGCGGAGAAACCCCGGGGGCTGCGCCAAGAGACGTGACCGTCCCCTCCCAGCGCCGGGCTTCGTAAACACAGAATATTCAGCCGCCGTTTCAGTACAAGCCCTCCCCGCGGAGCAGACGACTCCGAACGCCAGTGCCACATCCGAGCTGTTTAAGGATTCCTTTCCCAACAGCATCTCGCCTTACGCGAAGCACAGAGATAACTGCAGGACCTTTCACAGCCCGGCAGCTGTAAAACTAGTTGGGGAAATAGCGGTGAAACGTAGCGGTGGCATCGCTGGGACACGCTCCCGTGAGACAGCGGCTGGGAGAGAAATGGTGTTTGTTTTGGAAGCCGTCTGTCCTTCTTTGCAAATAGGTCTAACCATTTCCTTACTGAAAGCGCACCTAGCAATGCTGAAAGTACATTAAGTTATTTTTAAACTTCAGCATTGGTTACTCGAAAGTAATTGCGAACGTGAAAATTTCTGACAAATCTTGCAGCATTCAACACTCCGGGACGTTATCAGAGCAGGACGTTGGGATTTTTAGGCTGAAAACTGCATGCTCCTCATTCGGCCCTTCGCATCAACGGAACGGGAGCGGGATGAAAAGGTGGGAAGATAAAACGCTTGTGCACCTTTCGGAGGGCTCTTCTCATCCTGCAGAGGTTTTTCCCGTTTTGCATTTCCACGCCGATCGACAAAGGGAACACCTACCCCGGGAGCCGGCGGGGGAGCCT
>NW_010550334.1:15060-17464 GCF_000687285.1 Phaethon lepturus | reverse complement strand
TGCTGGGAAATGGGTGGCCGGGCTGGGAGAACAGCGAGTTCCCTCCGCCGAGTGATCTCCTGCCATCGACTGCCAGTTCCTGAACTTTGGCTCCAGCCGGGAGGCAGTAAACAGAGCAGATAATTGCCTGGCAGTGATTGATAGGGAGTCAAGGGTGAGCGGGGAGGAGGGAGCGGGGGGAGCAGGAGGATTATGTTTCAGAGGGAAGTATTTTTTTAGGATTTGTCTATGCAGGCAGTCAGGAGCTTTTCTGAATCACATGGGTTTAGCCCGAGCAGGGGGACTCACTGTAATTTTACACCTTTTCAGCATTTCGGCTGGTTCTGCTGAAGTGTGCGTAGGGATTAAAGATGGGAAGTGACAGCGAATTGATTTCCTTGCCTTCGGTCTACTGGGACAAATATTCAAGGCTAAATTGGAGTTTAGAGTTTTTTGATTGTATGAGTGGAGAGAGGAAGAAGCAAGCAGCTGCCAGCAATAAATAACTACTAGGAAACAGTATTAGGAAATAGTACCAAGAAGAAATGTTGCTGCTAGGATATGCTTTCAACATTGCGGAATCCATAATCGGGCAGCTCAAAATTTACTTTGGTATCCAGAGCTCGTGTGCTCTCAGACCCCGAGCAGCAGCGGCGCTGCTGAGAAGCCCGAGCTCGGGTCCCCGGTGAAGAAGGGACGTCAGCTCATTGCACGGATAAACACCGCAGTCTTCCACTTGGCAATGGCTTAGCAACAGCGTCACGTACTTCAGCAAATCTGCATTCAAACTGTCACCTGCAAAGGGAAGTGAAGCTTATCTACAGCCTATTGCTGTAACTTTGATACTAATCTTTATGGCCAGGTTGCCAGGAAGCCTAGGGAGAACCTATGCATTGTAAACTGCTTAAACTGAGCTGTCGGGACTTAAACTGAACCATCTGAATTTGGGGACGTACGTTAGTAAAAATCCTGTCTAATCTCTACTTAAGGTTTACATTTTTACCAGGTTTGAGATACACTTGTGGAACTATTCTAACACATTGCGGTAATGGAAAACGTCCTTGGTTTTATACACAAATCTCTGTGAAGTCGAAATCGTTTTCCACTCCAAGCGTCCAGCATCAGGCAGCCCATTCCCTCTCCTTCACTGAGCGCCTTTCTCGGGACAGGGTCCCCCCGGGCAGAAAGACAAAGCGCGGTGTAAACCCGGGTCAGACAGAGCCACGACGGCGGCCGCTGAGCAGGCAGTCAGCCCGCTGCTGAATGAGCGCAGCCGCATGCGGTCGCATCACCCAAAATGCATCCCGGAGAGCAGGGAGGAGGCAGGAATCCCAGCGATCCCGGCAGCCCGCCCTGCTGGGAAGCCCCCGGCTGTGAGGCAGGCAGCTCCCTGCTGTCCTCTGGGTCGGGAGCAGAAGTCCCCAGCCCACAGCTGCCGGGGCAGCTGCCCCTGTTTTCAGAGGGGAGCAGCTGAGCGGCGTTACTGACGCCCTTCGGCGCAGAGCACGCCCCACGGCACCAGCGCCACAGAGAACACGGCTTCGTGCCACGGACTCGGCAGACATTTTTGTCGGCGGCCCATGCAAGCAAGCGGCACGGTCATGCGTTACGGCTGGGAGCAAGATGTCGTGAGGAGAACCGTCCCGCGCTGCACGTGCAAGGCGCATGCCTGCCCAGGGCTGCAAGCCGCCGGAAGGAACTGTTCTGGCCGTCGTTAAAGACCGTTTGCTCGAGGACAGCTACAAAATGGCAGCCAGCAGTTTACTGAGGTTTATTTCTTCTAGATCTGCCTTGGCAATCCCAGGTCGCTGAGACCAGTGGGAAGGTCATCGATGGCGAGATGCCTGGCTCGGTGGATGAGGGGAGAGCAGTGGAGGTTGTTTATCTTGGCTTTGGCAAGGCTTTCCATGCTGTCTCCCATGACACGGCCCTGGACTAATTGATGAAGTACAGTTTAGATCAATGGACCGAAAAGTGGCTGAGCTGCTGGGCTCTGAGGGTTGGGATCAGCGGCATGAGGTCCAGGTGACTAGTGATGAGGCCAGTCACTAGAGGTGTACCCCAGGGCGAATGCTGGGGCCACTACTGTGTAACGCCTTCATTAATGACCTGGAGGATGGGACGGAGTGCACCCTCAGCAAGTTTGCAGATGATACCAAGGCAGGAGGAGTGGTTGGTACACCAGAGGGCCATGCCACCATTCAGAGAGCCCTTGACAGGCTGGAGAGCTGGACCAACAGGAATCACATTTGTCAAAATTCTGCTCCTGGGGAGGAATAACATGGTGCACCAGTGCACACTGGAGGGGCTGGCCAGCTGGGAAGCAGCTTCGAAGTGAATGCCATGAAAATCCCCGTGGAGAAAAGGTTGAACATGGGCCACTAACATGCCCTTGTGGCAAAGGCTGGGCTGCTTTAGGAAGAGC
>NW_010550334.1:0-14965 GCF_000687285.1 Phaethon lepturus | reverse complement strand
CAGGTCACGGGAGGTGGTCCTTCCCTCCACTCAACCCTGGTGAGGCCACATCTGGAGTGCTGGGTCCAGCCCTGGCCTCCCTGGTACAAGAGGGACATGGACATACCAGAGCAGTCCAGTGAAGCACTGCGAAGATGATGAAGGGATTGAAGCATCTGCAATACGAGGAGTGGCCAAGAGAGCTGTAATTGTTCAGCCTGGAGAAGAGGAGGCTCTGGGAGGATCTTACCAATGTGTACGGATACCTGACAGGAGGGATTTTAGAAGGAGATGGAGCCAGACTCTTCCAGTGGCATCCAGTGACAGGGAATGGGCACAAACTGAAATACAGGAAATTCCACTTTAAGATAAGAGAGAACTTGTTTTGCTGTGAAGGTGATTGCACACCAGGGCAGAAACAGACTATTGACATAGGAGTCCTCTTACCTAAGAGGCAGCAGATAGTAAGAACAACATGAAAATGGGAAACTGAACTGTTAGAGGCCAACTGGGCACTTGCAAAGACATAACTGATGCTGTGTCCTAGTGTACATTGTTATTGAGAAGGCATATGGCCAGCCCATCCTCCTGTGTGCAGACCCCACAGATCTAGTCAGGGTTTTGCCCATCATACCGTGAGAAAAACAGCAACCAAATTCTCAACGGTCAGACTGGAGGTCTATCTGTTCTTCTGCCTGACAGTGGCCAGCAGGAAATGCTCAGAGAAAGAACACAAGTAATAAAGCACATGGTGTGACTTCCCTAGCACACTCTCCCAGTTCCTATCAACCTGCAATTCAGGAATTTCTTGAGCTAGACTTTGTAGCCATATCAGTTTTCAGTAGCTCTTGAACTGTTCTTCCATGATTTTTTTTAAAGCACTTTGCATTCTGTGGCAATGACCTATATTGCTTAATTGTAAACAATATATAAAAAGTATTTTTATTTTAAATATTGCTTGATAACCTCACTGGACACACTGTATGTCTAGTACAGTGAGAAATATGAATAAATGCACCCTCTTCACATTACTTACCATTTGTAAGATCTACTGTGCAACTTCCTTTCCACATCGGAGGGTCTGTAGTAATCCTCCAACAGGCAGCTTCCTTTAATTACTCAAATTTTATCAAGACTGACTTGTCAGGGGTATTCCAAGGACCTTTCTGTCAATATGGCAATGCTGAGTGTGCACAAAAGCCACTTGCACACAATTGGCAGAGCAATGCAAGCATGGAAGATTTGAAATGCAAGCACGAAAGATTTATGTATCATGAATTACCTCTGGAGTACTTCCAGGCACTTTGAATCACCACCAGAAAAATCACTTGCATCAAAGCAGGATGGGCCAGGCAGATGTACAGCACAAGAATCTTGTGGAACTCTATGCTGATTTCGATATAGCAAACCCACATACTACCAGCACAAGGAGCATAAAGACAAACGTGATCGGTATCCTTTGCTGGTACGGAGACCCAGGTCACCAGCTGCTACTGTGTACCATTACCATGTATATATGCTACCTCGATTCCCACAAGAAGGTGGGCAATTAGGAAATAACATTTGAGTGCAAATCTGGGCTTCTGAAAGCAAGAGAGTCCTCAGTGTGCAGGAAACCGAACCTGTGTTCAAATCCCTCTCTCATTCTGAGGCTGCACACACCAGGGGGGAAGGATTTGGCAAATTTTGTATGGCAGAGTCTTGGGAGACGTGAGCAGCTTTTTAAACATTTCCAGGGTGCCTGGGGTTCAGTTTTTGAACAAACAAGCAGATGTGTCTGATCGGCCTTCCCAAAGCTCCTCTCCTCCCACCACTACTGTTGGAAAGCAGCCCCTCATTCCTGATTGCCGCCTTCTGTATTTTACTTATCTAAAAAGCACCAAATGAAATCAAGCATGTTAAACAGCCAGAAATTTATCATGCAAAATACAAAGCTCTGCAAAAACTTCAGACTGGGGAGACTATAATTAGGATAATTGAAATTGGAAAAAGGATCTGAAAAGATATTTAAAAAAAAAAAGTATTAAAAGGGATAGCTTGGCAGAAGGAAAATAGTTTACAGCTGCTAGTAACAATGGAAGTATTAGAGAGCGTAGGGAATATTTCAGTCTTTCAGAGCAAGTACTGCTTAAGGCCACAGACAAGGCAAGTGCTGGAGTACCAAGAAGGGGCCAGCACACAGACTACGAGAAGGCTCCTCGGTGCCCAAATGGAGGAGCTGTGCTCTTAATCCCTGCAACCGAATCCCAGGCCGTTACTAGTCCCTGATTTGATTTCCAAGAATTATATGTTTTTCGCAGTCTGCAGCACTCCAGACTAATAAGATTGGGACAGGAGGGAGCACTGACTACAACGCACAGCTCTTCACCAAGCTTGGAGGATCACGGTCTTCCTCAACGGGACAGATGGGGAGAAGAGGCTCCTGCCTTCCAGCTGCCTGTTTGTCCTGACAGAGACGTCAAGCATTTGCAGCCCAACTCGGAAACCTGTCCGTCCAGACGGACGCAGTGGCCTGTCACCAGCAGCTGGTGAGCCGGCTTCCTTGCTGCCGACCTTGCCTTTGGACCTGCAGGTTTGTCCATCTCGCTGACAGCCCCAGACAGCCATCTGCTGGGCAACTGCATCATAAACCAACCCAGAGCAGCATTTACAACCAGGATGATTATGCTTCAGTTCTCCCTAGCTTCCCGTGAGATTAGGAGCTCAACAAGATGCGTTTGTCAGGGCAGCTGGAATAGGCAGCGTTAAGCATCGGTGTCTGGAACTTTGAGAGAGGAGGTACAGAGTGTGCACACGGCTGTCCCTCCCCAGAAGTGTCAGTCTTTCTGGAATGCATAAGTAAAAGGGAAGGAAAAAAAATTCAGCTTTATAACACTTCTTAACCTGAAAGCTGCTTCTAAGCATCTCAGCCCAAGCACAGAAGTCAGAAAGGTGGCCAGAGCAGCTAGGGAACCAAAGCAGTACCGGAAGCACAGGGCCATAAAACCAGACCCGGTCATCTCAAACAAGGTTGGATTTAGCCTCAGTAAACCTAAAATTGTGTTTAAAACCATTCGAGAGGTTGACATCCTTTAACCACCACTTCTCTGAACCAGTAACTCTGTGTTCGTGCTTTAAGGATTTCATTCATCCATAGCGGCGGGGACTTTGCGAAGCAGGAGCAGCAGTAGGTTGCCAAGCAGTGAGGAATGGGGAAGTCCGCAGTGGGTAAGGCGGCAGCAAGAACATGGAGGCAGCTCCAAGCAACTGGTACTTTCCCACACCAGAGGCTACCGCATTGTTTTCACTCTGTAAAACACAAGAGGTGGACTCTGGGGAAGGTTCCCTTCTGGTCCTCCCAAAGAATTGGGAAGGAAAGCAGGATTCAAGACTTTTGCAGCACTTTTGGGTGGAAAGTTTTCAGGGCTGATCCTTCACCTGTAGAAAGCCAAGGTGAAGACTGTGTCCTTATGGTACAGATCCACAGAGCACATCAGACCAAGGACAAACTCTCAGCCTCCTTTCCTGTGGGCCATCAGGACAGATGCTTTCTCCATGCTCCCCTCTATCTGTGTCCAGGCCTCTCCCTGGAAAACATAAAATACTTTCCACAAGCAAGATGTGTTATTTAGTGTCTGGCTTTATAGTTAAAAACTTTCATCTGCCACACAGCACCTAACAGGACTTGTATGACAAACACGTGAAGTGCAGAACATTCATTTCCACGGCTCATGTCAGAAATCCAAAAGCTAAAAGGCAAGGGGTTAACAATGAAAGATAGCACAGCACAACTTATTTCCCAACAGCATCTCAGAATTAAGAATGGGAAAACTTTTGCAAAACTAAACATGCATGACCATGCAAAAAGTAAATGAACCAAAGCACACATTCTAGCCAAGCAGCAGCTAGCTTTATTGAGTTCCAATAACACCGCATCAAAACCAAAAGAAATTAAAGTTGCTTTTTGCTTCTTAGCATTAGTCATTTCTCAAGTGAAAACATGATTACGTTTAATAATATTAAGAGGAAACCAAGGAACAGGAGCAAGAAAAGTTAGACAAGACTGCAGAGCCAGTGTCCCCTTCATGTATCCCGCTTGTGTCAGAGAAATTGAATTCTTGGAAGTGCTGTTAAATTTTCTCAGGTCAATGTCAGGGATTGAATCCCAGGACACAGCATCTGATGAATCAAACATATCGTGGGTTGCTATGAACCATGCTGTACCTTTGAAGATATTTGGGATATCTTCAGTGGGACAGAAAGGGATTTCAGAGAAAAGTTCAGGATCAAACACATTTCCCCACCACCTGCCTCAGTAAAGCTTAGTACAAATGTTAAGCATAATTCATTTTCCCTCCCAGTTCCACAGAAAACATCAGTGTGCAAGATCCAATACGGTATCTGTAATACTCCTCAACCCACTGAAACGTAGCTCTGGCCTCCCCTGCTTAGTTCAGTGTTTGCTGCATTATATGCATGTAAAATTAAAACTACTCTCAACATAGAAATAGCCACAACTAAAAAACTACTAGAGATGAGAATGCAATCTGACATTGCTTTTAGATACTAGTATGTGCAGCTGCTAACTCATGCCCTGAGAGTTAAGTACACATGGCCCAACAATTATTTTAAGGAAGTTTTTCAGCATTAATAGCTACATATTTCTTCAGTAAATAAAGAATTACATTTTAAGAAGTGTCCCCTTCTTCCATGAGGAAGTACTTAAGGTAGCATGTGTAATAGTGACAGCTGTCTGTTAGTAGCATTACTGCTGTGGTACACTGGCTCAGAAGACAGGTGTATCACCTCTAACTCCTCATCAACTCTGTTTCAGAGCTACAGCTTACATTTCTGAACGGCACATAGCACCACCTAAAGAATGTGAGGAAGGCAAAAAGGTATTAGGCAGGCAATCATTCCTGAAACTTCAAGTGATCGTTCATTTATTCCTTTGAGGCAGACTTGCACTCTCTTCCTTCTCCTCTCTAATTTCCAAAGACTTCCTAGTCTTCATAGACCTGGTGCAATCCAGTTAAGAAACTTCATAGCAACTTCAAAACCAAGAAAACATGCCTGGAAAAGAGAGAACATACAGAACAAATGAGGATTCTAAAAACCTATTCCAAATAAGGTTTTTGAAATGCAGCACTATAAACACCTGACCGTGGCTGATGGGGGGGGGCAGGGGAAGGCTTGGATCAGAGGGAAGAATTCTATTATATCACTGCACACAAAGGACCTTCTACTCTGTTAGGCTTGTTATTTATTGAAGGGGAAGCCAGTCCAAACTTATCCACCCATTTCTGTATTCCACTGGTAGATGTACAATCAGACAAGAAATACTATCAGAATAAGTCAAAAAAGGGCTTTCATGAAAAGCTTTGAAGGAGGGTTTACTTTGTGTTCCCCCTAGATTGGGGTACATTTGTAGAACCTGGACATCAACAGCCAAAAATACCTGCAGTGACAAGAATCTCACTGAAATGGTACAACAATAAGCAGTCAGTCATCTCCTCTGCAGACTGCAAGTGTTCACTGTGAGCAGACAGGTCCCCAAAACCCATCCAGAATCGCAATTTACTTACCGCGTTAGCAGGAAATGCCCTGATCATTACAGCTGTGAAGCCCTTATACAGAGATGCAACTCCTTCCTCTCTGATAAGTTCTCTCAGCACATCTCTAAAGCCATTTGGGTATTTTCCTGGAGGAGCTGAAAGGGATAAAAAACACATTAGCTAAGATGTGTGGCAACAGCAAATGCTGAAGAATGTGGCATATGTGACAGCCCAGGATTTTCAACAGGATCACATTGCTATACCACCTAAGTGGCACCAGAATCCAAGCACTGCCGAAGCTATGTTGTGAAAACATCTGCTTGTTGTTTTAGTTAAAAAACTTTAACTTTAGTTAAAAAAGTTACTTATTTCAGTCAAAAGCAAGCAAACAAAAAAGGCACCTTGCTAACAACTCATTACACAGAAGGTAGGTGCTCACCATCACCACAGAGAATTTACCTAATCGAGTCATAGGGGCAGGGAAGAAAGAAGAATAACTTTTGTCAGGGTTGGATATCTGAGCTGTTACTTGTGCCGCTGATCACAGCTCTCCCAAGAGCTGTAATTAGGAGACAGCGAGGTCAGATATAAAAATTGATGAATTTTGTTTGTAAGGAACAGAAAATGATCCTATAACATACTGCAGCCAAGAATAGCCACAAACTTAAATTGAAAAGCACAGGCTGTTTTAATGCTGTTGTTTTACAGATTTTCTGAGGTGTTTCTAAAAAGTTATTCTGTTTAAAGAACAAGGTCTTCCTTCTCCTGACACTACTCTGAAAAGTACTGCGTCTTCCAGCCCTCTGAATGAGTACTCCACAAACCAACCCAGTTAAACAGAACCGCCATTAACCCACATCATCTATACAGCAGCATTGGCAACTGCTGCAGTGGAACAAGGATGCAAAGTTGTAAAGTATTTCACACTCAGCTCTTGGTATGATCTCAAACAACCACAGCAGCCATTATTCAGAGAAAAAGAAAGTAAGTTTCCTCCGCTGGATTATCATGATCCACAACTCAAGAAAAATGGTTACTGTCTGGCCCATGGAGAGCTGAGTCCATAGACAGAGAACATGAGAAGCCTTAACAAAAATATTCATTGACTAGTACTCTCAGAGAAACCAAGGAAAAACCTGTCAAATGTCGCTGAAGCTCAAGGCCTGGGGCCATCTTCACTATAACTAGGCCACAGATACTTAAGAGCAGATCTGCTAGTCTAAAAGAAATGCTCTCCACCAGGCACACCCAGTTACTGTACATTTCAGATAGCACAGGCTACAATTTATACAACTATTTCTGAAGTGAAGTAACAAAACCTCTCAAAGAATTACATTTGTAATATACCAGCCATGACAAGCAGTTCTATTACTATGACTTCTGTGCTTAGGTTTCCAAACAGGTATTTTGAATAGGGATCATTATATTAGCAGGGAGGCAGAAACAGAGAACTGCAGTCTGCTTTGCCAAAAATTTGGGAGGAAACCAATTAAAAAGCTAGGATGCACGGATATTTCTTGTACTTGTCTCAAGCAGTGCTCAAGACATGCTACCTCCCGGGTGCCATGCTCAGATAGCATTTTCCATCACTGCCCAGCCCATTCCCAGGAGCACTGCACTGAGCATGACTGTGACAAGCTAGCATGAAACTCACCAGTCTGGAAACGGGATTTCAGCACATCTGGTGGAATGGCAACTGCCCAGTTGAAGATCCCAGCCAGGCCCCCAGCAAAGAGGATCCTAGGTGCACTGAGGTCACTCACACTGTGGCAGAATTGGGGTGGGGGTGAGAGGAAAAATTAAAAAAGAAAAAACGTAAAAACTCGTTTGTTTTGACTAGGTGACAATCAAAGAGGCAGCCTGGCTGACAGCCAGAAGACAGCACAAGGCTGCAGACATAGACAGAGTGCAGTATCTGAGCAAGACTTAGAAGATTCAGACCCCTGTGGGCAAAATGTACTAACTCCACCCTAAAGGTTCAAATCTTTTCATTCAGCAGCACACACAAGAATGCTCGGGGGGGTGGTGGTGTAAAAAACAAAAACAAAAAACCCCACAAAAACAAAAAAACCCACCTCACACACAGGGGTGAAAGTGAAGGGACCTACTTTAAGTATTCCTTACGTGGCTAATAAGATCCAAGGCTAGAATCTGAGAGAATCTCAAAGTACTATTTTAATTGTCAGTTAACCCCAGACCAAAACAGCTCAACTCACAAGACAAGCAGACTTTTTTTTTTTTTTTTTTAACATTTGTTTTGATCATACGGCTCTAAATCTCCTCATAACTGGGGAAATTAATCAGCAGTGTCTGGGAAGTCCAGAAAATGATGACTGTAAGATTTCACTAACCTCTTTCCCTCAGGGGTCAGAATGTTCTTCAGCCATTCGTACGTCATGAAGTACATTCCGCTGGCTGGGACGTCTAGTGGGTAAACAACAAAGACTGTGAGTAGTGGGAAATAAAATGAAGCCTAGAGGCAGAGCAGCCCCATGCCAGCTCAGCAACACCACTAAGTACATCCAGATTCCTTTTCTGAACCTGCTCTACAAACAAAATAAAATCTTCTGTTGCTCTAGACAGATGAGCCTGAAGTTTCCCAGGGAGAGCAGGTGCTAAAGGCAAGAACTGGGAAAATATCTGTTTTCAAGCACTTCTGTCAGCAAGCTTTCAAATCATACTGTAAACTGCCTGCTGGCCATTAAGCTAATGATGAGATAGCTCTAAGCTTTCTTAACTGCTGCACAGCACATCAGAACAGTTCAGGAACAGCAAGAGTTTTGCACACTATTTGTTCTAATGATTCTATTTTGGTTTTTTTAATGTACTCCCACAGCCTGTTCTCAGCTCAGGCCTAAACTGGAGAACCAGCCTCGGGCTAGGGACATTGACGGAGGTACATTGCTAGCTGCTACACTTTGATGAGAAGCAGAGGATATAACAAATTCCTAAACTGAGGTATCAAAATACAGAAATTTCTGCTTATCCTTGGAAAACATTGCCCCAGTACAGCAACAATCCAATTGCCTTTCAAAGGAGAAAGTACTGAAATATGTAAAGGATTCAGCATCTGGCACAATTACTTTGTTGTTGTTGTTGTGAGAGGGGTCATGACATCCCAGTCCAAAATAACCCACACTCAAGAGGGCAGAAAGCATAACTGCTGCAATCACATCTTTTAAAGCAGTCAGCATTATATGACAACAGTCATAGACAGTCACAATCCTTGTCCCGGGCGGGGGGAGCGGGGGCAGAGCGGAGAAAGAAAAAGCAGCCCACTTCTGTGTTTTTCTTTTCTCTTTGTGTTCTCTGCTCCTCTCCTGAAGTCTCTCTTGGCTTCTGAGATCTTAATTACTTCCTCCCTCTGATCCCTGCCATCTAACCTCTTCCTCGCTCACTAAGAATCTCATGTTTATTTTAGTCCCTTTGAGGCATTGGAGTAGCTCTGCAGACTGCAAAAAAAGAAAAAAGGGTGACACAGCATGTCCAATTGGCTAAAGGGACAGCAAGATCTATGATACTATGTCAGGCTTGTCATCTTCAAGTACCCCACGTGGAAGAAGCATCAGAACATCTCCATCAGTTACCTCTCATGAGGGTAAGCACCGTCCCCTTGTATACGCCACGAATCCCAGCCTCGCGGTACAGCTGTTTTGCACAGTCCAAAGAGCCACTGTATTTAGTTTCACCTGTAGCTGCCTGGATCTGAAGGATTAAAGTGATAGTTTCTGACTAGTGAAGGTTTCTGGCTGGTGAACAATCATTCAGCTAATAGTCAGGAAGTCACGTGCATGTTTCCAGAGAGGAAAAAGCACGTACTCATTCCACAGGCACTCCTGCATATGACACCTCTGCGTCACTTCCTCAAACAGCTCTCTCATGTTCAAGCTGAGGATATGTTTACTGTTCCATGCAATCACTAGATTCTCCCTTCTTTTTCCACAGTGTAACTTTGAAATGACTGAAGTCAGTTAGGTAATTCTACACTTGCACTGATAAAAAGTAGCCATCCAATAATTTATTGAAATTCAAATAATGTGTATGCATATGAAAGCTTCCATGACAGTATCATGTCTGTCAGAACTAACATGTGACCACCCATCACTATACTAACGGAGCTCAGCATAGTCTGAAATTAGCAGAGAAGGGAAGTGTTGCTTAAGATGGTATTTTCATTTGTTGAGGTTTACATTTTCCAACAATGCTTTAAAAAACCTGGAGGACATGTAGAGCTAACAGTCACCCAAACATTAGAAAACTATTTCAAAAGCATTCATCAGTTAGGTACCGGGAACCCGTCAAGGTAACAGAAAAATCTTTACACTAGAAAGAGTCTTATGATCTGTGAGCTTTGCATTTTTTCAAAAAAAGTTTCCTTCTGAAAAACTGGACTTTTTGATACTTTGAAGTGGACTGAGGCATCCACCGATGCCTCATATAATGCCACACAGTGTAAGGCTTGTGCTCTGTAAAATGAATAGAGCAATGAATGCTGTATGTACTTATACTGTCATGGTGAGTTCGTATAATGCTTCTTCGTGACACAGTTGCATTATATGACAGTTGTTTCAGTCCTGTCAAAAACAGAACAGAGTAAATACACTAACCAAAGAAGTTCCTGGTATGGAAAGACAAGACCCCTAAAATTAAATTCCCATCACCACCATCCAACGCCTTACCTGTAAAAGGCACTTGATTCTCTCTCCCGGAGCCATGATTACTGTTGTGAACACTCCCGACAACATGCCAGCAGCAAACAGCTGAGGATATCTGCCCCGAGGAAACAGAAGAGACCCTAACACAACACAGTACATTGGAAACGAAGGGCTGAAAGACCCCTGTATCTCCAGATTATGCTGTTCTGCACGAGGGTGGCAGTGGAACTAGAAATGCATTCCCTGCTTTTGATAGGTGCAGAAGTGTGTTATCAATGCATAATTAGAGCTAAATATTTAAGGTCTCTAAGACTCAAAGCCCTGGTTCCCACAGCAACCACAACTCAACTCTTCACATCCATTGTATTTGCTAATATTCCCTGTACTTGCATTTTTTGCTACAGCATTCCCCATTGATTTTTATACTCAACAGTCTCTTCTTCCTCCAGTCTTCCACATTTCTCAGTGACCCCAGCTTCCTTCTAGTGCAGTCAAGAGCCTCCTTTCTGTAACCTCTCAGTCCCTCACTCCTTCAGCCTCTGCCATCGTCTAGTCTGTCTTACCAACCTGCCATCGTCCCATACATTCTGCAACTGCTTTCATGTGACAAAGTCTCCATGACAGAAATCCCTTTAACAGACTGAGTTTCTCCATCACAAACTTATTCGTACATCCAACATCCTGCTATATTATCTAGGAATATGACCTAATATCTCAGTTTAATTAAATTCAACACCTCCCACTTCTCTCCATTTTCCCAAGAGGTGGCATTGTGTTCAGGTTTTCCAATTCTTACAACTTTAAATTCCCATTAAATCTGCCAGACCATTCAGACTTCCCTCACCACTCCACATGCACCTCCTGCTCAAACTAAGCTTTGAGTTTTCTAACTCACTTTGGGATTATTCAGCCCCAGAAAAGATAGAACTGGCTCCTCAGGTTTCTCTCCATGTCCTTCCTTCCAAAACTTCCCTTTAACATCAACATGGGGAACCACTGCCATTATGACTGCCTCTAGACTTATAACCATGGTGCTAAGAGTCTGACCTTTCTTTTTGGGCCATATGTCCCAGGCACACTGTGTCTTACTGTGTAAAGTCTGCACCTAAGGTACAGCACAGTTGGGCACAATGATAGTTTCACTATTTATTTGTTGACCTTTGTTCTTTCTCTCCCACGGCTCTGCTTGGGAAAAGTTCTGCATAAAGACTCAAAAGATTACGCTGCCCCTCTCCAGCTTGTTCCTTAAAACTTCCCTTTGGTATGATGCGTATAAAACACAAGGCCTGAGCTGATTTGGCTGCTGGAAGTAAGCCCACAGTCCATTTGTTACCTCGTATTGTCCACTCCTTACTGTTCGCCTGGTCTTACTCTTCAGCCTTGTCTGCATGAGGACACTGCTGTGGTAAACGGGAGGGTAAGCTAGCAATGCCCCAGCATCTCAGCACTGCCTCCCTCTAAGCAACGCGAGCAGAGGCAGCTCGCTCTGTGCCAGAGCAGTGGCTAGTGCTGTAGAGCCAGGTGCACTCATACGACCCGGCAGGCCCGTGCGCAGGCAAGGCTCCAACAGAAACCGCATCTCCCCACCCCGCCATGCTTGGCTCAACACAATGGACTCCTGCTTTCTGACACAGCTCCTATGTATAATAGAATAAATGTTGCTAAGCTACAGTTCTGTTCCTGTAGAGCTATAAATCACAATTCAGCAAAGAAGTTAAGGGAGTATTTTATGGGGACTTTCTTAATGCCTAAGTTAGCTCAGAGAAAGCCACACAAAGTTTTCTTAGCTTGCCATCTCTTTTCCAGAAGGCTGGACATGCCTGACAGGAGGGCTGCTGATGAACACCACTTTTCAGAAATTAATAATAAAATATTTCTATGGCTATTATTATATCCTAACGTAAGGACACAGCAAGAGTCACAACTAACAGGGAAAAGAGAATCAGGACTGTGAATGTTGTCAAGACTGCTTGACCATGAATTTATTTCTCCCATAGTTTCTGTTAATAGCGAGACTGTTGGCAGGCAATCATTTATAACTCACACTGTACTCATCTAAAATAGAATTGTTCCTTAATGGCTCTCTCTTGCGTAGAAAGGGAATTGCATAGCACCTGCCCACATGCTGCCTGTTTTTAGCCTGTGCTATCAGACCCACGCTTCCAGAAGCATTAAAGCACACGAGTGTTTTATTTTTTAACTATATTTATAACCTAGAAGAAGAGACAAATTTACACCACAACTCAATGTGCGACAATACAGCAGGCTGCAGGAGTCTTCCCAATTGTCTGATTAACTCAGAAACTCACGTCAAAACATCATCAGGTTTTCTCTGTTGGAGTCTTTTTCCCAAGCCAAATCCAAAGAAGCACACAGCAAACATGGGTGTCACTCCAATAATAGGAGCTGCCATTCCTCTATATAAGCCTCGGACTCCCTGCAAGAAACATTATCACAAGAATTACTTGGTTTTGCATAGACTTTGCACACATTTCAACCTACTGAGAAGCAAAAGGCTACGATACAGGATACTGCAAGTCAGTCAGTTGAATTAATCAGAGGAATAACAGGATCTACTGTTCATCTGCAATTACACATTTTTAGCTGAGGCACAGGGCCTGTTGCAGAAGAAAGCTATCCTTTCTGGAAAACACAGGCACCACTTACACCCTTCTGCTCCAACGCTGTTCGTCCTGTACTTACATCTCAAGTATGATGAAGTTAAAAGTCACTTGAATAATACTCCTAACAGATTATGTCAAAAGTCTTCTCTCTCAGATACATACAAAAAAGCACACATTCTTTATTATTAAGTCATCAGATGCAGTAGTGTAAAATCCTTACACTGAGCCCGAGAACACTGAATCAAATTCACTCTTTAGATAACAGAAGAGCCAGTGAGACTAACCTGAATTACTTTATTCCCCACACAAACTCAATTTGGAACGAGTTCAAGAGCAAGTTATTTTTTCTTTCCTTCCCTAAATCAAAACTTTTTTACCATACAACTTTACATTCCTGATGTTTCCCTTCATCAGACTACACACATGGAAAAATTCTAATGCAGACCCCAGCAGTAGTATTTATTTCATTTATCTTGCCATTGAACGGAACATTTGCTAATAAAAAGGAGAGTTATCTTTCTAGAAAAAGACTAGATGAACAAATTAAATATTTGCTGGTCTGTCCACCCCTTCCTTCCCCCCCCAAGTAAATCAGTGTATCCCAGTACGTGTCTGTATACCTACAGGCACAACCAACTCCATAATGAACTTGTATCTGGCTGAGAAAGGTGAGACACTCCTGCTCAATCTTCCCATGAGCAGTGGGAAACAAAAGGCCTTGGCAGAGAGGTTTAATAGTTTTCCCTATAGAAACTGATGAGTATTGAGTAGGAGTAGAGAGGCAGCATTACTTTTGAACTTCACATCACAAGGCTATTATTATGGTTTGGCTCTGACGTCTGTGTTTCAGCAGGGGTGTTAAAAACCACAAGGGATTCAGAGCTAGCAAAGCATTTCAGTGCTTTGTGGGAGAGACTAGGGAAGCAAGATTTACTCTGGTTATATAACAACCTTTTAATACCATAATGAAAACAGATTTCAGGTATGAGACAGATCTTTCATTTAACAGAGAGTTACCTAACAAGATCCAGTGCTTTCAAATTAGACTCCATACTAGTAAACAAACAGCTGGGCTTTATAGCCATTGTTTCCAAATGGTAAATAGCTGCTGGTAAAAATTATGAAGCAGCAAAGTCAATTCTATATCACTTAAAGTCTTTAAACCAAGACTGCATGCCTTTCTAAAAACAAAATAGACTACAGTTCAATCACATGATATGGCTGATTCAGGAGTGAAAACTGCTATCCACTGAACTGAGCAAAACTACTATAGTTGACCTTCTGTTATCAAAAAAAAAAAAAAAAGAAAGAAAAATCTATTAACTCAAACTAACACTCCTCTGCCTTCTTATAGATGGCATAATACGTTACAGAAGAAAGTAAAAGTACTGCTTGTATCAACAAAAGTCATTGCCTATTTTAGAACTTCAAGAGACAAATACCAAAGACAGCAAGATTCCACCAACTACAACAACAAAGCCAGCAAACAACTGCCAATATTCACTCCAGTCTTTAACGTCAGATATTAATAGCACGCTATTTTCAACTAAAAGCATTTCCTAACAAAACCTGGAGCACATGGATGCTAAGTATTCCCCAAGTTTTGCAAAAATTTTAGTTAGAATCGATTCAACTGATAACCAAAGAATTGTATCGCCTCCAAGGGACAACATTCCCACACAATTCCGTTCCTGCAACGTACAGGAACAACTGATATTTTTGGCAGGCATCGCAGACGACACGCTAACACAGTACCTCTCCAACAAGAGTCTTTCTGAAGCAGTCAAAGGTCCCAGAATAGAGCGGAGGCTGACCAGGCTGCGGCTTAGGCTGGGTTTGCAGTCTGACCTGGTAGAGGATAGGAAAACATCCTTTATTAAGTATCAACTGTCTCAACTTTGGTTCAGAGAACAGCTCTATATGACTATTATGGAGTAAGTTTTGTGACTGGACTTTACAATATTGGTAGAGAGTGACATCACTTTAGCCCTTGCAGAAGAGATTAAATTTTAATGTATTTAACTAATTAATCCCTGGGATGATGTCAGAATAATAACCCCACCTGAACACTTGAGCACTAATGCCGTGGCACTGCTCAGCTTCCTCACATACTTAGTGCGTGGGCGTGCTCTCCTTCTGGACCCCGATTTGCTCCACACCCCGGCTACTCCGG
>NW_010550333.1:0-16075 GCF_000687285.1 Phaethon lepturus | reverse complement strand
ACCTGCTCGGGGCTGGGGGCAGATGTTTGGAGTGGGTTTTTCACACTTGAAGCCTTGGCCAGGCAACGGTCCTTTCATCATACTGGGGAGAAACTGGGCTCTGCTCTGACCAGTGCATCTGTTTCTCCGTGCAGAAACAGCTCAGAATTGGACCCTCCATCGGGCGCTGCCCTGTGCACCTTTCTGCGGTGGGGTGGTGCTCCTGGACAGGAGCAGAGCTGGCCGGTGCCTACACTGCAGAGGTCATAACCTCACTTCCTAACCCACGTCACTCCAGCCCTTCCACTGCAGCCACGGAAAATAACAGCGGCCATTACCGAGCCCTCCCGGGCATCTTCTCTGGACACCCCACCCTGGCATCCCGTCCAAGCTGCGGCTCTGCACGTCTGCCCCACAGCTGAGTCTGGAGCTCTTGCCTGCCAAATAGGTAACCTCTGGGTTTGACTTGCCTGATTTACTAGTGCTTGAATCTGGCTGGATATCTTCAGTGTGACCTGTCATCTATCTGACCCTTAATCGCTGGCCCTATAGGTTGGGCTTGTCAGCTCTGAAAATCTGTTCCGTCATATAAGTTCAAGCTAAACACTGCTCTAAATAACAAGTAATTAGCTATAGAGATATCTGTGAAACCTGATGAAATTCCTAGAGAGACGTGATGTAATGCTGAGTGCTTATTTTTCTGTTACAGGTGTGACTGACCAGTGTTAATGTACATGAGGGATGGGCTACCTTTCAGCAGAGGACACATCTCTAAGCCTCCATCTTTCAGAGTTCACAGCACCCTGGGTTTCTTCCTACATCTCTGCCATCATCAGACTCACTCTAATTCTAAGGAAAAAACTTCAACTTCAAACCCCCTTCCTTCTTATGCATATGTGCTGCTTCTCAAAACTTTTCCCTTAAGTCTGGTGGAAATATCTCTCCTGATACCTCCTAAGTATCATATTAGCTTTTTGCATGGGCATGCCACAGTCACGATGGTTACATGGAGGTGGCTAATGCCTGTAGGACTCGTTTCTCCTCTCTTACCTCCAGTTTCTAATAGGAATAACTGTTTTTACTCCTTATGTGCACAAGGAGCACTTTTGATTATTCATTTTCACATCATTTCTATTATCTAGTCAAGGTCATTTCACGCTTCCTAACCAGCATTTTGGTCACCTTTATTGACCATAGCAGCTCTTGTCTTGTCACTCACCACAGCTTACTCCTAAATTTCTGCCAAGGGTATTAGAATAGATAAGTGAAACAATCAATACTTGAGGAAATTTATTTGTCTCCTCCTGCTTCCATCTCCATGCCCCTTCACAGCCCCTCGTTGCCAAGCCTTCAGCTTACACACTTGTTTCCACCTTCTCGGGCTTAGGTAGCATATACTAATGTAACATCATTGCAAATTCTTCTTAGATCAATTGTTCTGTCTAAAAATAACATAAAATTGCTGACTTTATCAAAGAACCATTCTACATTAACTGACTCAATCAATCCAGTACTATATATCCCATTTTCTGTTTGGCGCTCTGTCTTTGATCCTTCTTTCATCTAAAATGTGTTCTGTTTTCTTGTGCAGTGCTGACGTCAAGATATTTGCCCTGCACTTGCTCAGCCCGCTCCTCCCTACCACAAATTCGAGTTTCTACCTTCGCAGTTGTCCAGTCATCTGCTAACACAGCCAATGTGATGGATGTGTTTAACATCATCCTTCCTGGACACGTCATCTCACATCTTGGTTCCCTCCTGCTCTTGGATGGAGAGCAGCAAGGCTTCTTGGTTTAAGGGCATAAAAAAATAAGTTTAATTTCCATGGTAGATGCAGTCATTTTCCATACACACCCTTGTTTCCATGAGTCATTTTTCTGTTCCTCCCATGTTCAATATCAGCATCTTCCTGAAAACCATGGCAAGGTACTTTTTATGCCATGCCTCGGTTATCTTTGACTCCCTCCTCTCTGCAGGGTGAACAAAGTTATCCTTGCACAGCCTTCACCTTTATCTGGATGTTTCAAGAACATCCTATGCAAACATTTCCCTATGCAAAACTGAACTACAAAATCTGACTTTTGGCAATTTTCCTTCTAAACCTTAAAAAAAAAATCAGTTTCTTTGCTGCTCGGTGGCTTGCCAGCTCATCTCCAGGAGTGCGATCTGCCTGCAGTTATGTTAGTGCCTGCTTTTGCTTTCTGCAAGAGTGCCTAAAGAAGACTAGAAATGCATTTTCAACGCTTTGTTGGTATCACAAAATTGTCTAAAACACAGACACAGCCCAGGAAGATGCGGGGAGAATAGCCATTGGTTTCAATACCTCCAAGGTTCTTCACGATGCGTTCAGGCAGCATGTCAGGACATTGTCATTTCAGTTAGCACGAGGTTTTGCTGGCAAACTCTTTTTTTTTTTTTTTGCTTTCAGCCCCATAATGTGCTTGGCAGCTTGCACAGCCCCGCCGGAGCCAGGGAGCTTTGTGCTATTATCATTTTGGTACTCACTCCTCTCTGGTACAAGGGAAGTCGAGGAGGTTGGCTCCATTTGGAAACCCATGACAGGAGATGCTGGGGAGGTGGGAGCCAAGGGACCTCCCCAGGCCCAGTGTTAGCCCCTCCTCTCGCTCGCTCTCTCCTCTGGCGTTTCTGCCCTGGCACCCACACTCTTGGGTAGCCAAGGCAGGAAAAACAAAGCTCCACAGATAGTTGTGAAGGGTCTGCAGGAGCATATTATCATAGAATCATAGAATGGTTTGGGTTGGAAGGGACCTTTAAAGGCCATCTGGTCCAACCCCCCTGCAAAGAGCAGGGACATCTTCAACTCGATCAGGTTGCTCAGAGCCCCGTCCAACCTTACCTGGAATGTTTCCAGGGATGAGGCATCTACCACCTCTCTGGGCAACCTTATGCACCACTTCTTTCTCCAGGCTGTTTGAGTAGTCTCTGTTTCTGCACTCCACCATTGCCTTCACTCCCAATAAAGCCAATGAGACCTTGTTTCTAAAGAACAGGTTGTCAAACCTACTTTCCTTAGGAAAACTTTCCTTCAGACAGCAGTGAACCTTTTATAAAATATGCAACACCATCATGTCTCACCTCCTTCAAACAAGTGCCCGTGGAGTTCCAGGGTGACCTACTCTCTTGCAGAGAAGCTGAGCTGGGTGGGCTGGTTTCCAGCTGGCTGGTTTATACTTTTCTGTAGCTTCCAGCATCAAAGAATTTAAATGTTCCACTGTGCTACTTTTGACTTGTCTCCTGATGCCAATTTCAACTGTGCAAACTTCACCATGACACAAATACAAGATCATTTTAAACTCAAGTTTTATTTTAATCTCCTTTTTTTTTTGCCTCCAGGTCTTCAAGATTTCAGGTTCACCTTCGTAATATCTTTGCTGCAAACAATGAAGGCTGGAAGCTAACTTGAAAAAAAAGAACATAATCTGAAATTTGCATGCAATCACATGGCTCACAGAATCAGAAATTTTAAAAAGCCTCTAAGTATTAGGATATTCAAAACAAACAAAAAAGAGGTTTAGTAAAAATACTCTAAAAAGTCCAACTGTTATGCACTGTTGTTATCTATCTGAGAATTTCTGTCATCAAGATGATATTTCAGCAGCTTTAGACAGATGAGATTTCTAAAGGGGATTTCTAATTTGTATTTGTTTTTAATTTGGGGTTTGGATGATAGCAGCAGCAACAATTTGTTTTGTTGTGTATTTATGGCTGCACATGTTTAAAATGGTAAATCTGCACTGACCTATTAGACCACAAAAGTGAAACCAGCTTCTGTATTCTCATTCCTTAGCTGGAAAAATAAACCCACAGCATGCATGTATAAAATAAATTATATTTTTACAGCCTTCAGGTTTGGGACTCAAAGGCTGTGCAAGTATTTTACATTATCACAGCTCTGTTAAAAATAAGGAAATGGTTCATTACCAGAAAGTGACTCTTTCAAGACAAAATGCATTTTTCTAGCCGTTGCCTTTCATTAAAATTATGACATTTTATCCAAAATGAAAATAAAATTAATAAGGAGCTTAATAAAATGTGCAAGTTTCTTTGGGAATGAAATGAACCAAAATACAGAAGGATGCTCGTTTGGTTTAACACCAATAAATCCATCTAGTTCCAAAAGATAATTCAGAGTTAGCAGCAGATCATCCTGCGTTGAGCACCCTGCTTCTTCTTACCTACCTGTTTTTACCGGAATCACTTCTCATGACAAATAAAAATCTTTTCCTTCAGTCTCTAAGTCTTAAAAGCAAACACAGGTCGAGTCATATGTGACTTAACAGTGGAACATGAACAGGACTCGTTACTTGGCCCCTCAAGACGCGGCTCTGCAGAAGGCTTACCCAAGCAGAGCAGAGAGCCGGGGCTGGGTCTCTCTGGTAGCTCAATTCATTATTTGATGACAAATCCATCTTCTCTGGCTAATTTCTAAGCCCTGGACAAACACGTGCATAATTCTACTCATTCATGTTTCTTCATGCCCCAGGATGGAGGAGCCTGAATCCAGAAGATGCTCGTGAGTGGAAGCAGGTGAAACCATAGGTTGACAATTAATAACAGCTCAGCATCCAGGTCCAACCTGGGCATTTTGGAGGTAGAGAGCAGTGGTTTTTAGGAATACGGCCCAGTTTTACACCATGGACCGCCAGAGAGGCAGGAGGGTCCCTCAGCATCCTTCGCAGGTCTGGTGGGGTGGGTGGAGGGTCAGGCCAAGCTGGCAATTCAAACGACACCAGTTGCAAAGGGTCTCATTTCCATGAGAAATCCTTCTGAAACGTATCTTAGGAATGTCCTAAACGATACTTGCTGATGGGAGTGGAAGGTGCTGACAAATCCAGGCAAAAAAAAGGAGCTTTATTGCAAATGGGTGATTAAAGTAGGACTGACCACAACAAGGGAGCACGTTTCATTACAGCGGCTGCGGCAGAGCCTCTGTGAAAATTACAGGGAATGCTAAGGCAGCCCTGGAAAGGATTCAAACAGCAATTTGCTCTCGGCATGACCACTGCAGAGAGACGGCAATGGGGAAAGAGAGCAAGAAGGAAGCAATGTTCTTGTCCTTCTTCCTGCAGATGCCAAGCCTTATGGTCTTTAATGGAGACGGGGAGGGAAAGAATCAAAGAGGAGGCTGGAGATGGACTTCTTCAAAACACGTATGAAACTAAAGCAGCTGGGTGACTTTTTTCTGGCTGGTATAGTGTCCTGTTTTTCCCACAGTTCTGGTTCAGAGATTGACACATCTAATGTACAGAAGATATATATTTTTTAAATATCTGCATTCTGAGTCTCAGCAGAGCTCAGCATCTCCTTCGTGCCTGTCCCTATCTCCTGTGCCAAAGGAATCAATGATTTTTCCTGCCTCCTACAACCCTGAAATTTCCCTGGGGAATATTAGGCCAGAGCACGCAACCATCTCGCTGCTGACTGAGCTTCCCCCACATTGCCTCTGAATGATTACATCCCATTTCCAACCTCCTTTTCTATTGATTTTCATGGTAAACCAACATAATTTGGCTCATATATATTTTTAGTTTCCTCCACCTCTGATGAATTGTAACATACTCTCTCTACGCTCTTTTTATTTATAAACTTGATAATTTGGGAGGAGAAAGATGACCTTGTATAGAGGTGAACTCTCTCTCTCGTTGTCCAGCCTGGTTGAACCAAGGGATGGGTATGCCTTAGCCCCGCAGGAGCACTTCACGCTCGCTACACAACTGGTAATAATTTTGCAATCAGCCTGTGACTGTTCCAAAAAGTAGGAACAAACGAGTTAAATCACAAATCTAGCGCACTTCCTATCCTGCCTATTCCCAAAGAAGAGCACGTCAGCAGTGCCAGAAGACACATGGATGATAAGTTACTAATAAATTCATTGTGTTGCTTATTTTTAATGGGCTAATAAAAACAATCCTCTTCTTTTAACAGTGCGTGACTTGCATGAAAAGAAACGGTAGAGTTTGCGAAAATATTTTATACTTGGATCGCAGGGATGGTCACTGTAACAGTCATTAATTGCTATAATTTAGCTTTAATCAGGTATCAGTTGCATTTATAGCAGATGAGAGAGCATCATGCCGTTGCACCACTCGTGCTCTGTGCTGGCGGCTGCCGAGCTGCACGGTTAACGGGGAATCACTAGAGGTCACTTTGATTCCACCTAAAGGAGCGAATCCTAAAAGGTCTGGGGTTTTGCGTCTGCTTTCTTCTTTTTTTCGGTGAGACATCTTTTAAAAGCAAACTCTTTTTGCGTATATGTAAAGTACTTGTTTCTTATAGAAGCTCCTTGGGATGAATTTTATTCTGGTGTAAAGAGTGAAACTTTAAAGAAGTTTATAAAGCTGTGCCTATATTCATCAAGAGGAAATTTGGCCCTGAGTTTCTTTTTTAATATGAAACAGCTTCTATTGGATTTGATATTCATGATAACAGATGTCATTATTTAACTCTCAATAAATACTTCTGTCCTGTCAGGATCCCTATAAATAGGAAAAGAATAGCTCCGATATATAAATCTGTGAGAAGATATTCTAATATTGCTGCTTATTCTGTTATACCCAAAGGTGAAATAATATTTGAAATAATAATGAGAGAAAAAAACCTAAAATGAAATACCTTGTGCTCACGCAAAATATTTTTTTGCTGCGAACAGCAACTCCAAGGAGAGCCCAAACTTGACTTCTTTTATATCTGTAAAGTGGCAATTTGCCTCCTTGGGAACCTACAGCACGAAATGCGACTTTTCCTTCATTTCAGACATCTGGGCTCGCCTGGGGCCTACCCTGCTGGCTCCTCTTGTTGTGGGGTCACAAGTGCCTGAGCCCCAGGTGAGGGTCCCGTGCCACAAGCTCCCTCCGAAATGGCATCGCTGCCTCCCAGCCGCCCGCCCGCCCAGTCCCTGACGGGGCAGGGCAGCGTGAAGACACCCCCCTGCCCCGGTGAGCAGCAGCATCCTGCCCATCGCTGGGTGCAGTTGGTTTATTCCTGTTTCGGGAAAATCAAATCTCCCTTGCACCTCTGGGATCTTGTCCAGGGAGGCGGAAATCCCTCGGTGGTGCCTGGGTCCTTCTTGCCGTGCCTACGCCAGCGTCGGATGCAAACTGCTGCAACGCTGGCCAGGGCCCACCGGCGAGGTCCCACAAAGCTTCACCCTTTCTTCTGCACCTGGTATTGTTCAACACCTGCTGGAAGGCACCAGGGGACCCGATGAAACAGGACAGCCCCACGCGCTGGTGGGTACTGGCTGTATTCTTCCCACCACCAGCTCAGTGCCAAGCTGCTCAGCGGTGGCAAAAGCAAGGCACCGGACCTGATTCGCAATCAAAATGCTTCAGAAGGGCCTGTCCCATGTCCCGTACTCAGTGCAGAGGATGCCTGCCCTTGCACTTGGGAACCAAGCTGGTTTTCCACCCAGAGGTGGAAAACAGCCCTGCGTGTCATTGCACTGCTTGCATGCACGTGCTTTCCCTGAGCGAGCCCTTTTGCACCCACACACCACGAAATAGAGGCCCGAGTGGCTCCCTGGTGTCTCCATGAGTAAGTCAGGGAGCAGCGGGCAGGAGAGCTGTAGGCTGTTCTTGTTTGGTGTCTGATGCCCGAGACGGCTCCCGCGGCGTCGGGGCTGAGTCACCGAGACTGAGCGCCGGTGCGCAGACCCGGCTGTGTCATGCCCACGCCCAGCCGCTTGTGACTTCTGTCCTTTCCATGAACCGCCCAAAAACTGGGCTTTGGAGGATGGAGGTTCCCAAGATCCCGAAGGTGCCGAGCAACAAGTCAACACTGGGTGGGTGTCAGGACAAGCCTCCATTGATGCCTCCTCGCCTTGGAGGGCGGATGGTCTTGGTCTCTTGTTTTCTCTCCCAGAAACATGCTGCTTCTTCCCTTCGACAGTGCACAGATTAAGGGAAATCTCTTCCCAGAGACAGCTCTCCTTGCACTCCATAGTGCTCCCTCAGCCCTCCATGGCTTTTTATTCCCACGGCACTGAGTGTTCCCCTCTAGATCACATTAAGCAATGCGACAAGCACCTCTCCCATGAGCATCTATCTCTTCTCCCTTCCTTCCCCTGGGGGAAAATCGAGTGGGAATAGTTTTAATTAACTACACTCTACGTGCACAGTGTTTATACCAATGCAGGCAAGGCTGAACAAGCGTGCTTCGTTCTTGGAAAGAGAGGCGCTGAGGTTTGTGGCCGCTCTGAAGTCCTGAGCTCGTCCCACAGTGGAGGACCAGCCCCAGAGAAAGCTCTGGCTTTGGATTACACTGGGCTTACCCCAGCATGGACACAGAGAGGGGGCAAATATGTCAACGCCTAGAGCTCTGTCACGCTGCAGACCTATGGAAAGTCTATATACACCCCACACCAGGACCACTGGATGAGTCAAGGATGCCCCAAATGTAACCTAGCACCCCATGGGGAGCCTCTGCAGAAAATGGAAGACTGAAGAGATATTCTGGGTAGGATTCAGCTCTAACTTAGGACACCTACATTCAGCAAGTGTCTGTGTGAACTCCTGGTATCTAAGCTCCCTCATGAGTCCATGTAGATCTTGTCCACCCAGACCCCTCCAGCCATCCAACAGGTGCCTACTTCAGAGGGAACCAAAGCACCCTCCAGGCCCCACTGACTGCACTGAGACACATGGAGACACAATCAGAAGCCAAAATCATGTCTTAGCCTTAAGCTGACTGCTGCCTTGTGGGTCCTTCTTGTGACTTACGTGTGTGGTGCAAAGTTTAACATCGTGTAAAAAGCCAACCGGCCTCTGTTCCAAAGATATTTAGAAGGGACTTAAAAATCCCATAGGAAGCACATCTATTTTTCTGTATAAAGATGCCTAATACCGGCAGTTGTGAGAGACTTAAAAATTAAACACAATTGGTCAAGCAATGTATAAATAAGATGGCTTTCAAATAGGCTGCCATGCTAAAGCTGTGGATCGTCCTTGGGTTTCACCATGTACACACAGAGGAGATCCCTCAGAGTGACACACAGGCAGTAGATGATATCTGAATCACTGTGTTTTTCATCATGTAGACCACATAGACCACAGAAAATTATCCTCAGAGATGTTTTTCTGCACATCTCTGATGAAGGCAGAGAGACAACAAGCTACTTGCTCAAAATCAGAAGAAACCCCATCAAAGGGGTAAGGACCAAACCCCTAAAGAACGGCATCGTTCTGGCAACTCGTTTGCACTGAGGGATTTTTACTTCTTTCTCCTTCAGCTGGCATTCCTACGGCTATTTATAGTTTCACTTCATAACCAGTGGTTAATATTTTCAAAGTAGTCTAGCATGTGGTCACCCACACAGAAGATGTGGCTGACTCTCCTGCACACCTAAAAAGCGTTGCCCACGATATTCAGGATCTTTCTGCAAGAGACTGCAGGGAGCTGTTGACAGAGGGCAGGGACGATGCCCTGCCGCCTTGGGAAGGTCTCGCTGAGGCCACCATGCTCTGCAAGGCTGTGAGTGAACATGCAAAGCTGTTGCCTTCTCCTGAAGGTGCCCCACTTCAGGATTTCATGGAATTCTTTTTTTTCCCTACTGAATTTAACCCCTTTTCAAAGTGCAGCTGCATGCTCCTAAATACATGAGTTAAATCTTATTGCACTCTAGATCAAAGACTGGTATTTCATGCCTTCTCCTGCACTGTTGTGTAGTGACAAAGTTGCTGGTGACTTAAGTGGGAGGGAGTCTACGTCCTGGGAGACAAAACTTAATTGAGTGTAATACCACAGGGCACGTAAAGTAGGACAACACAGCCTGACCTCATTTTGCCCATACATAACCCTACTGACATCAGTGGGAGCTGCACATATGCAGTCAGGAGATGACATTTGCCCACTCTTGGCTGCTCTAGGAAATTCCTGCTTGCCTGATAAATTCTATTATTTAATCATGCAATATGAAAGCGAGGGATACACCGAGTAAAGCTGAGCAAACACAGCTCAGCTCCCTGCCTGTTTGAAGTTGTGGAAAGACTCCTTTTGACGCTGGTGGTTGCTGGATTGAGCCCACGGTACACAGTGATTCATAATCATTTTCCTCAATGAAAGCAGCCAGGTTGGTTTGTTGTTATTTGTGGGATCACATGATTCATTATTTGCAAATATTTGAATGACAGTTGGACTTTCTGATGCCTGTGAACCCCGTAGCTTCCACCGGTGTTAGCACAAAATGGTTATTCATACAAATTACAAATACTGCACCAGAACAGACTTGTTTGATACCGTACATTTATTACACTTCTGTTTCTAGAAAAACTTTGCAGAGTAGAAAGGGCATCATTTGGTAGAGCCAACAAAGCTTGCACCAAACGGGTGACTATTCCAGGAGAATTGTTCATGAGCAATCCCAAGACTAATATTTATTTGCATTCATCACAGTCTAATAATTAGAAACAGTGCTTACTGCTGTAGAAAACAGGACAGGAGTGACTTACAGAGAAGAGTCCAGCTGGGCGAGTAATGTTTCGGCTGCCTCTGCTCGGCGAAGGCTGCAGGCGCAGAATCAGAGCTCTGCAGACCTCTGAACGCCCCAGATTTTGAACCCGGGATTTCTTAAAACTAATCTTGTTTTAACTCTTGGGTTTCTTTCCCTCCAGAAGAAATACAAAGAGAATATAAAGGGAGATTCTTGGTAGATGGAACGCATTACTGCAATATCTAGGCAAAATGTTAGCGTGCTTAACAATACCAGTTATCCAGGGGGGTGGTGGTTCTCCATCCTTGGAGACATGTGGGACCAGACAGGGCATGGCCTCCAGCAGCCAGCTGTAAACCAACTCCGTACAGGACCCAGGACCACCAGAGACCCCTTCCAGCCTAAACTGTTGGATGAAACACTCATTAAATATTTTAATGCTCCAGACTTCCCAAAGCCTGAGCTGTACCCTGCTTGTAAAATAAGCTTCCTCCACCCAGCGAAACCCCGTGACAGGTCTGTGACATAGTGCCTGTGTGTGATGATACCAGAAGGATGTTGCTGTAATTGCATACAGATTTATCATCCGTTCCCTCGCAACGAGTGCCATCAAAAGACTCAACACGTGGAACAATCCAGCGTTCCCAAGTGTATTTTTCCTGTGAGCACATCCCCTTTTCAAGGGAGACATCACGATGTCCCAGGGAGCTGGTCCAGACAAGCATTGAGCCAGTGGTGGGGTGAGGAAGGGGTCCCTGTGCCGTCCTCGGAGCCGAGTGAGCCGGGCAGAGCCGCACAAAGCACACGGTGCTCCCACAGCATCCCTGCTCCCCTGCCCACGTCCGAGCCCTCCCGCCCTTGGGCAGCAGCCAGATGCGAGTTTGGTGGCCAAGGGACCCTCCGCGGTCACGCCGCACAGAGCATCCCTTGTCACCTCTCCTCCTCAGTAATACGAACGGACATTTGTTTACACCAAACTGAGCAAATCTAATATTTATTTCACATTTAGGTCACAGGACATCAAAACAAATATTTTTACCCCAAATAGACTTCCTGACCTTGTGGTTTCGCTCCTCATTCACAGCAATATTCGGCTTGCTCTCCCTTAAAAACGGGAGGAAAAAAAAGTTATATAGGGTCCTGCACCAGGCTTTAAGGTGACAGCACAACTCCCTGTGCACCCGCATCAGCTCTTGATGCTGCTCTTGATTTTACTGGAATGAGGACAGGATTATTAAACTCATATTTCCTGGATTCACTTGCTCCTTTTCAGTCCTGAGAACCGAAATTAATTAAATACCCCAAATGCAAAGTATTAAAAATTGTATTTAACAATCTTGGCACAAAGAGTGCCTGCAGACCTCATCCTGCTCCTACCAAAATCCAAGACAATCCCATCGCTTGTAAAGATGTACTTTTTAAAGATTATTTTTTCCTTTTCAGCCTGTGTAGGCCAAGGATCGCATTAACACTGCTCCAGTGAAAGCTCTGAAATGTTCTGTACATGGAAAACTGCCCTTTTTTTTTCAGTGAAGGTTGCACCAGTTTTAAAGCAGAAACTGCTGAAGAGAGAATTTCAAAAGCTTAGGAAATCTGGTGGTCCCTTATGGCTTGCAGTAATGAGTAAAGTAAAATGCTCTTTCTGATTTCCTTCCCCCCGTAATTGAAATAGATGCCACACTGGAGCTGCAAAACTGCTGCCCAATTATCACCCAACTGGGCTGATTTACATCGCCGGCTCAACCTCGGCGTGGTGTGAAATGCTCAGGAGGGCCAACGTAAACACACTTATAGCTCGGTAGGATATGCTGAGCTCTTAATATATAGATCATTATATTATATATGCATACATATATGTGCATATATATTAAAAAAGATATAGCTAAACAGACTTTCATATGTGAGGGCACAAAGAGCTGCTGGCTGTGGCACAGCACGGCTACCTGGATGTGAAAGACCTGGTTTACTCCAGCGCTTGGCTTGGATTTTAGCTGCACTGTGGGTGTGATCCTCCCTTACTGGCACATCCAAGCTTCCCTTCGGCTGGTTTACCTGGCGTCTGGGCACCACGTGAAAGACCGGTCAGATAAACAGGAACCAGCCCTCAGTCTCATTAAGGTCACTTCTCACGTTGGCTTGGATGGGGGAGGCTGGGGAGGACAGGCAGCCGCTGATGGGCTGACCTTGAGGGCATCTCTGTCTCACCACAGAACCCTGCCAAATGAGTGGGCTTTGCAGAGCCACGCGGTATTTTGCAGGTAAATGACAGACCGTCTACGTGGCTCTAGGTGGGAGAAGGGGGAGATTGCCCCCTTCGCATGAGGCGGCACGGGCACAATTCCTGACGCGTTCGAAAGGTCCCGTGTCAAATCCCACAGGACCGAGTGCCAGGCTCCCCACACCTCGGTTCAGTGTCACTGGGGGAAAAACCACAGAGCTGAGGCTGTGCGATAGGAATGCCATCACATAACAGACATTTCAGGAAGTCTCTGTAATTTCTTTAATTATTCAGACAACAGAGCACAAGGATAATAGCTTCAAGTACATTCTTATACATTATTTTAACAGTAATAGATATGTATTTTGTCATAAACTATTCTGTAGCCACCACTATGTGTACATTTTATACAAACTATTGCCATACTCGGACCCTGAAAACAGACGGTGACATCTCCTAGACGTTTTGCACAATGTTATGACAGTACATCCTTCATACCAGAGCTGTAGCTATAGGTTGGATCTGTCCATCTAACGAAGCGCTTCTAATGCATACCATGGAGGGGTGATCTGGACGTGAGGTGCCGAAGGAGGAGAGGTAATAAATATATGGTGAGAGGGAGGCATATAGTCACTCGAAATAGGTGCGATGGAGAACACAGCACAGCATTTTGTTGCTTGGTGAGATGGGTTGATCCTAGTATAAGACGGCATCTGAGCTCATCTCGGCCTTTCGGTGAAGCTTAAATGCAGCAATGTCTGATATGGTCTCTACCGGGGCACGTACCCTACCCTGACACAAGTGTGGGCTCTGGTCTAACGGGTCTTTTTCATCTCAGTTGCCATTTAGACCGAAGCCCCCAAGCCAACGGCTTTAAGTTTGATCACTAACATCGCTAAACACCTCTGCTGCCTGACCTCTGGAGAAGGTAGGCTCCACCACGGTCATTTTTTGAGTGCAAGGACTTTACAAAATGCCAGCCACTGTCCAGAGACAGAGGTAAGAGAGCTCAGATGCGCAGACAGCACCATACGAAGGCCAGACTATTACAGCAGACTCATTTGTTCCACAATTACATTTTTACATGCCCCAAACCAGCCGTGTTTGCAGCCCCCGACGCACCAGCAGACCCTGAAGACACGGAGGCATCAGAGTCCCAGCTGGGGAGGCAGTGGGTCCCCTGCACCCACCGGCCAGTCCACAGTCCCCCACGATGCTCCACATCACATGGGCATTAGGGTGGCTTGGTTTGCATCCCGGTGGTCCACATGGACGCTGCGGCATACGGGCAGTTGCACCGAAGTCCCACCACCCTGGCCATGACCGGGCTCTGGAGGGTGGAGGTGGCCCTGGACTAGAAGCTGCCAGGAAGGCGAGACCGCATCCATCTGTTAGGGCTTGACACGGAGGTGCTCGTGCCCAGGGCTCAGCCACCGGCTCCTGGAACCGCCCTGGACCCGCTCTGGAAGCTCCCAGGCTTTGAGCATGGAAGAGCATGGTCTACATTCTCCGGAGGTGGCACCAGGCAGGGACATCCCGGGAGGCCACCTGGAGCTGCTGTCCATCCCGACGGAGGATGTGGCTGCGTCTCTGGAGCAAAAGGCTGCCCGACGGATAAAGGTCCTAGACCGGAGAGTAATGGAAACCGAAGAAAAGATGAGAAGACATTCAAGGAAAGCTCCCTTCCAGCACGGTCCTGTCACAGATGCGCACACACATGCACACACAATGTTTTGCAAAAGTTTTAAAGGGATCCTAGAAACCCTCCGGGGAGGAGCACGCAGCGCAGCAGAACCTCACTCATCGGCACCCGGCAAGGACGAGCCCCTCGGCGGGGCTTGGAGCTGGGAGGGGGCAGGGGATGCCGCACTGGCCCCAGTACTCGTCTCCTAAAACATCTCCAATACGCTCACCCGTTGATGGCTCGGGATGGACTCTGATGCGTTACAGCTAAGGAACACCTCTCAGAACAAACGAACAAATTTTTATCCCTTTTTTTTTTGGCTTTGCAAAAGGTGTTTTGTTCTTTTCTCGGTGGCCCCAAGCCCCACACCTTTACTGAGGCAAGGTGGTCATCTCCTTCTTCCAGCACCAGCCACATGTATCCCAGTCAATTCACCAAAGTCAGTGTCGCTCCCCCAGATTTCCATCGTCCGGGCACACAAATGGAAGCCGATTAAAATCCCAGCGTCGCTGCCAGGTGAAGGCAGCCGCCTGCCTTCAGGTTAACGTGCTTCAACGGGCAAACTTGGCTTAACGCCCTCAGAAATAAATTTTAAGAGCCATCTGCGGTCTCCGGACCAGACCGGGAGGTGGACAGGGAGCCAGGGCTGGAGCTGGAAGCGGGGAGCATCGCCTGAGCGTGGACGGGGAGCCGGGGCTCCGGCGAAGGGAAACCGCGTCTCCCGGTCACTCGTGCAAATAAGTGAGGTTCTACTGTTAGTACAAGAGATTCCAGGTTATGCGCGGGTGTGATGGATTCGTTTCCTTAATTAAAGTCCCAAAATTAAAAGTTATAAGCAACAGATCTAAATAAAATAACGGGCCCTCCTTTAGGCATCATGTTTCTTAAACCAATAAGCAAAAAGGAAAAAAAAATGGGATGCACCAGGAACTCTTAGTTATTATATACTAACCAGACTGTGCATGGCACATTTTATTTCTATAAAACTATTAAAACTATTACAAAATATTCAAAAATACATTTTAGTAAATTTACAGCAGTTATTTCTCAATTTATTAATGCAAAACATCCTTTTCTCCCCTCTGTACAAACTACCGTCTCCATCGTCACAGAATTGCCGCCATGTGCGTTTTTTAAAAAATATTATTTTCTAATAAATTTTTTTTGAAGTTAAAAATAACAAAGTTTCTTACGGTTTTTGCAAATAAAAAGTTTGTGTAACAGTCTTGACTTCCATGAACGTGGCCAAATGGTGTTTTTACAAAGCAAAACATGGAAAACAATACAGGAAATGACGTTACATTTGAAACTATTTAAATTAAAATAATATATTCTCATATTTTACACTATTTCAAAAAACGAAATGTGATTCAGTTAAGTATTGATCTCTCAAAAAAATCTAATTTACAATTCTGTGTATAAAAATATAATTTACGGACCCCCATGAAGTTTGTCTTTTTTTGTGTGTTTGTTTGCTTGCTTGCTTGTTTTTTAGACTTGCTGAAATGAAGGAGCAATGTAATGGAGAGATGGGAAAGTACAGAATTTTGCTTTCTGAAAGTCAGGACACACGTGACATGTAGAAAAATAGACTCTGCGCAGTTTTGCTCGGCCTCACAAAATAATTTTTTTCCCCTGTGAGTACAGTTCACATGATAATAAATTATCAAAGAAACTATTTAAGGCTCTTGAAGGTCCGGTTGATATCATTTAAAACATCTATTCAAAATACCAAAGAAATAAATAT
>NW_010550332.1:0-15230 GCF_000687285.1 Phaethon lepturus | reverse complement strand
TTGCGGCCTTCCTGAGGCGCTTTATGTATGGATCTTTTACAAAAGGTCCGTGGCTCCTATTTGAGAATCCTTGTGCCAAAATCTGGGAGTGAAAATGGCCTGTGATACGAATTAGGGCCACATGGCATATAGGAATGCATATGTTCATGTCAGCTGTTAGTATTACATAAGTGAAGTGCTTCTGTGTATAAATTTAGAGGGAGTGCATAATAGTAAAAAAATCTTAAGGTGGCTCCTGTAAAATGGGTTGTGGCTACTTCGGGCCTTGCGCAGGTTTAACAATTTCCTCCTCGTTTGCATTTACTTGGCTCCTTTAGGGACAGAATTTGCAACTTCCATTTTAATTCCAGTAGTTCTGTGTGCACTTAAGTGTAGTTAAGCAGCAGCTAGTCGTTAGCTAAACCTTTTTTAGTTTCCTCTGTCAAGTGTCTGTCTTTCCACCCCCAAGTCCTCCTCTGCAGGACACTTTAATAGTGATTTGTGTTTAGATATATGTCCTCTATACAGCATTATTGCAGCCTGCCTTCTGTCAAATGGCGGGGGGGGCGGGGAGAAGACAATCATAAGTAGAATCTTCGGTTCACCTATAACTGAGTGTGTGGGGGGAACTCTTCACCTCACAAGCAGAATTATTGAAACCTTAGTGTGTTTCATAATTTGGGTTATGTAGTTTGAAAGTAGCCAAAAATGGCTTTGGAGCTGGGCAGGAAGAGAAGAAATACAGGCGTTAAATGAAACACTAATCGGTTTTAATTTTGTCTTGATCCTTCAGACAATTTTGTTTGTCATTCAGTACGTTAGTATTTTTATTTCTTATTAATGTGTCATAAGTGAATGAGATTTTTGCAAGACCTAGGTCATGACTGACTCAAAAGGTCATGTCAATTATTTTTGCATATTTTGTCACTATGTTTGCATTGTAGTTGTGTTTTAAAAACAGATTTCTTTAAAAGACATTTGTGCAGGTGTCTTGGTTTTCTTTAAACTACCAGCCTGTCACAAATATTCTGAAAGTTTCAGAAAACCTCTTTTTCAGAAGGGGCTTTCCATTTACATGTTCTAAAAGTTTCCTTCTTAATGCCTCCAGTTGGTGTGAAGGCAACCAACGTTGTTCTGTATCAGTTTACACAATCATGATTCTCTTTAGTGCTGTCTTTGTTTCTGAAGCACTTTTCCTGCTGTCACCGATTACTATGGAAACTCTTTCTTGTCCTGTGTTAGTTCATTCTTGAGAATATACTGAAATAGTTACGTAAGCTTATTCTTATTTTCAAAAACTCCTTCCAAAGAAGAGTAAACAAATAATGATTGGTTTTGTTATACTCTTAATTCTACAGCTGTGCTTTACTTTCGTTTTTTTTTCAGTTGTGCATGTACCTGTTTGAACACAGAACTCCTACATATAACGTCCTGCAACAGAAGCTGGTGGGTTTTGTCTTTGGTGAATCAGCTGAATTGCAAAGCACCCACATGCTTGCATGCTAATAGGGTTCAAAAACTGTGGCTTGGCTTGTAGTAGTTCTACAGAGTTATGTGTTAATATATCAGAGTTCACTGTGTGATTGTTGCTAAAACTTTAAAAAGTAATTGCTGTTTAACAG
The DNA here is from genome assembly GCF_000687285.1 of Phaethon lepturus. Taxonomy (NCBI): domain Eukaryota; kingdom Metazoa; phylum Chordata; class Aves; order Phaethontiformes; family Phaethontidae; genus Phaethon; species Phaethon lepturus. The sequence goes on along the minus strand of NW_010550332.1, from coordinate 13,629 downwards.
TGATCTGTAAATAGATTTGTGACATAAGTTTTTAGACTGATGGAACATACTTGACTTTCATGTAGTAATCTATGTACAATATAGCATGAAGAACTAAATCCAGGTTTTTTCAGAGAGGATGTTTGAAGATTAAGGTCTCTCTCCAACAGAAGACTCTTTAAGGAAATGATTCTGTTTAGTCACTTGAGAGTTTATTTAAAACAGGCTTTAATGACATGTTTGATGCTATTGAGTGAAGATGAGTTGGCCTATTTAATCTTCATTTGTGTTTTGTAACAGTGTTAGGATGAGGAAGCTATGTCTGCTTGCCACACCGAAATAATATGTGGGGGAAACTGAGGAAAAAGAATTACTTGTAGAAATGGTTCTTTCTAGTTCTGTCATATTTGGTCAAACTACAGTAGTTGAGTGCATCTACAAATACTGGTATAATGCTTTTGTCTTTTATGTGTTTTTCTTGATTTTTTTTTTTTTCAGTGGCAGATGCGGCATTCAAAACAATCTCATTGTCCTGAATGGGATGACAGAAAGAGCTGGGATCAAAGAAAGCACAGTAGCAGCCGTAAACGCAGGAAAAGGTCCCACAGCAGTGGACAAGAAAGCAAGAACTATAAACCAAATCACATTTCTGAAAGGTATAAGACTCTGAATTTAGCGCTAATGTTTCTTATCATGTCTAAAATAAATGCGTTTTCAGGATGTTTTTGAGTGCCCAAAGTTGGCAATTCCTTAAGGTTTGGCTCACTTAAGACAAGCTTAAGTGGTAGTTGGTTTCATTAACATAATACCTGAACCATTACATAGAAATTATTTAATAAAAACAAGTAAATGTCACTAGTTTGTTTCACTGTTGTCAGTTAAGTATTGGTGTTGAATATATTCAATATTAAATTTCAAGTTAAAGGTATGCCTTTTCATTTACTTAATGTGAAAGAAAGGAAGAGAAGGTTTGTTTATCATTTAATACAATGGTAAGTATGAGTTTCTCTTACTAATTTGGAGGTGTTTTGCTTTTTCACGCACGCTTTCACTGGAAAGATGTGTTTTTCTGCTTTTTCCTTGAGAAGAAGGTCCCATGGAATTCTTTTAAGAGCACATAATCATGCTTATAAAATGCAGGAAGGGGTAGGTGTACAGTGATATTGGGGCTCTTTGCCTCGGCAGCTTTCTTAAAGGTTTTTTTAATGTGCAGAAGATCCTTGATCCAGATACTCTCTGAGGTTTTTAACGTTTGAGAACACTGCTACTTCTCTCAGTCTCCAGGTTTTATTTTTCTTTTTTTAATGCTTTGAGCGCATAGAAGGGGATTATTGCTGTATCGTGAGTGTTTTATCCTGTGATTTTGGAGATCGTGTTGAGTTGCTCAGTGTATTTTAGGAAGTGTTTCTTCTTTTTGAGTCCGAGTTTCTGATTTGTTGTGCAAACTGTGGACAGATTATATATTGTTCATGTGAATGGCTGCTGTGTATTTAAGACTGACAATGTTGTTAGTATCCTAATAAAGTAACATCAAAAGCTCCACTATTTTTGGGGAGGGAGTCAATTAGAAAACATTCTTGATGTAAAGACAGATACCGTGTAACTCAGCTCAAGTCACTTATCTTGTTGGAACCTCAAGTTTTTGAAGTGGAGAACATTCACTTAAAATATATTTTCAGTCATTATTTGGACGATAGAGCCATAAATGAAAGAGACCATCATGACCGGAGATATGTTGAGGAATACAGAAATGACTTCTGTGAAGTATATGACCACAGGCATTATCACAGAGACTATGAAAAGAGTCACCATCATCACTATAGCAAATCCTCCGGTCGGAGCAGGAAAAGTAGTCATAAAAGGAAGCATAAGAGACATCATTGCTCCAGTCACCAATCACATTCGGTATGAGTAATTTTTAACTTTATTATTAATGAATTAGTGGTAATAAACTTCTTAAGTGAGTGCTAGAGCTTCAATTCCTGATCACAGTACTTTAAGAAATATTATGTTATTAAAAAATGATTTGTAGCTGAATCCATTTGTGAGCATATGAATATGTTCTTAGTTGAAACTTCTGGATCAGAGTATTGGGTGGGGGGTGGGATTATCATCAGTACTAGTTATACAATAGGAATGTAGGTGGCCGGTAGTTAAAATTGCTGGGATTAATCTGAAAAATGTTGTCTCAAAATTGAAGATGGGTAACTGTCCTATTTCAAAGTACAGTTACCACTTTTTAGTTTTACAGCATAGTGAACTATGTTTCTTCAGGTAGACTGTGAGATGCCATGCATTCTATTACTGAAAGTAGTTGAAGTGACATGCCTTTTTAATGTAAGCTTAATTGGGAGTATGAATCGTGCGTGTCTGGTAAATTGATAAGAACAATTCTACACCTGATTCCAGAAAACTCTGATAAACCATGTGCCTAGCTAATGGCAGCTAAGTCTTACTGAAGATGGGATAAGTTTACTGCTTGCCGCCTTTGAAGGCATGCTCTCAGAATTTCTTATTATTGGCATGATGCCCACTGATACATCTTCAGCTCCCGGTGTTTCATGTTACATTTCTGCCATAGATACAGCAAGTTGTGTTAGATTATACAATGTAAATTAAGGACTTTGGAGTAATTTTTCTTCTCTCTTTAAACATGGGGGAAGTAAAATTACTTGGTATGTTTTTATATGTAGATTACATGAAGTGTGTGTTTTAAAAATAGAAACATTTCACCTGACTGTAAGCTTAGATATGTAAATAAATACTATTTTTTACTATTTGCTAGCAAAGTATTAGATATAGTGATGTTGCAGTCTTAATCTGTCTTCAGTTAAGCCACTGTTTGAGAGACAAAATTGTGTTGTTTTTTCTGTTGCTTTATCACTTTTAAGTATTTATCTGAAAATCTGTTCCTTGCCATGTTTTTCTTCTGTAACATAAACTGTGCCCTGTGAATTTCTGGGGACTGAATTTGAAATTGCTCCTGCCAACTGTTCGTGGCCTGGTGTGTAACTGAATGCCTGAATATCTCCCCGCTGAATGAATTGCGTATTCTGCCCTGAATTCACTCTGATATATTGATTGGCTGGACGATCTTGGTGCCGTTTCCAGAAGAGTCACCGAAGGAAAAGATCCAGGAGTGTAGAGGATGATGAGGAGGGTCACCTGATCTGTGAAAGTGGAGACGTTCTAAGAGCAAGATGTATAGAACATTTTTCAACACTTTTTAAAAACTTTTCAGCAAAAAATCTGTTTAGAATAGTATGTCAGAGGAGGGGGGCTAAAGAAATCTTCATTGCTCTTTTTGTTCTGTTTTTTTTGTGCTTTTTTTGTTTTTTTGCATATCTTCTTTTCTGTAGAATTTAAATACTGTGTTCAAAAAGTTGCAATTAGTAAATGAACTTGAATCTTGAGATTAGAACAAGAGATAGTTTTTTGGCTAACTGTTTTCATGACACCTGTCCAATAAAATAATGCATTCAGATGCTGAGATTTAAAGTAATTATGCTTTTGTAATGGTACATTTTAAAATCTACATTAATAATAATCATTCTTGTTTAAGTAGTTATATAATTCTGACTTGTGTTTGTTCTTTTTAGATGAAATTGTTGCAACTTTAGGAGAAGGAGCTTTTGGAAAAGTAGTGGAGTGCATAGATCATGATATGTAAGTGTTGATTAATCTTTACAAGCAGATCTCATGACAAAATACACTACTTAGCTCAGAAATTAAACCTCAGGGACATTATCTTTAAAATACAGCTTTGCAGTATATCTAAGAAAGAAATGTCACTCTTTTTGAGTGCTACCTTGTAAGCTTATTTCTAGTTGAAGATTTTTAAGGGTATTAAGGTGATACCACATCTGTCCTTGATTTGTTTTTAAGGTTCTTTAGGCATCTTCCAATATGATAAATGGTTTTTGTTTCTTCTGTTGCTCTGTGAAAGGCCCTTGCATGGTATTGACTTCATACAAGATGGAATACAAGAAACACTTTTTGTTGCTTTGTTTTCCTCTAAACAATAGAAGTCATCTGCCCTTTTTAAAAGGGGGGAGCTATGTTTTGCTTCAGTATGTTTTTCTGTTGGTTCTACAAGTGCTCTTGCCATAACTAGAGAGTGTGTGGGTATCCAAAGAGTACAGAACTGAATTGGGAGGCTGACTTAGAAGATGGTACAATGAGAGGCTGAGAAAGTAGTTTTGGTTCTTAGTGAAAGCAACTGCTTGGAATTGGTTGAGCGGTAAACTTCTTTCCTCAGTCTGCATAATCAGAATTACCCTTTCAACTTTTTCTGAATGCACAGTAATCCAGTATCCAGTCCTTTTTTGATGGAATGGTTACTTCTGTGTGATGGCATGTTTGGTGGAGGAGAAAATTACTGTATTTCCACTACATTCTGTATGTGCTAGGAGTTTTGAACATCTAGTAGAACTTGGATTTTAACCATGTTTTATATCTGCAGTTCCGTGACATAGTTCTAGTATTTTTTCCTCTGCCTTTGGTTTGATTTTTCTGTCACTTCACAAGTTGAAGTCTGTTCAGGAGCTTGAGATTGTGTTGTGAGGGCAGATGGTACTCTTAAGTAATTAAAATCTGAATAGCTCTACAGAGACAATAAAAATTGTCTATGAGTGAATGGGATGGAATGAACTATGCGTATCTGTGTTCCATTATGTAATAGCTTTACAGTTTCAATGTTACAGTTAGCACAGGTCAGTTTTCACTAGTACAAAATACTTGGAATTAAACTTCAGAAGTTACTCAATTCCCCGGATTCCACAGGAGTACCAGAGAAGAGTGAAGAGCAGGTTGTGCAAGTTGAAGGAAAAAAAGTCAAATTTTTGCAGTACTTTCCTCAAAGGAGAACATTGTTTTTTTTTTTTTCTTTAAATCATCTTTATGATTTCCTCAAATGAGAACGTTGCTTTTTTTTTTCTTTAAATCATCTTGCAGGTGGATTCCTGATATTTATTTTACCTTAGATATGGTAATAAGACTGAGAAATAGTTAATGTAGCATATACTATGAGTATTTGACAAATGAAAGATCAATACTACATTTCTTTGTAAAAGCAGTTCTGGTTAAGTTCAATGTGCTTAAGTCAGATTCCCCAACTTCAGCTCATAATTCTCTGTGACCTTTAACCTTCTGTGTTTCTTTTATTAAAATCAGGCTGCTTTGGGGTTGGAGGTATTTAATGATAACTGATTCAGTTTGTGATGCTTTATTTTCTTTTAAAGGAGAGGAATGCATGTAGCAGTTAAAATTGTGAAAAATGTTGGTAGATACCGAGAAGCAGCCCGTTCAGAAATACAGGTGTTGGAACACTTAAACACCATGGATCCAAGCAGCACTTTGTAAGTATAAAATCAGAATAGTCAGCATACTAAGGGTTTGTGGAAGATAATTATTCAAGTAATTAAGTTTTCATTTGCTTATCTATTTCTTCTTTTTTAAGCCGCTGTGTCCAGATGCTGGAATGGTTTGATCATCATGGCCATGTTTGCATTGTTTTTGAGCTACTGGGACTTAGTACTTATGACTTTATTAAGGAAAACAGCTTTCTGCCATTTCATATTAATGACATTAGAAATATGGCTTATCAAATTTGCCAGTCTATAAACTGTAAGTAAATCTCAATACTCTTATCAAATACGGCTTGGGGTTTTTCCCTTCTTCAGGAAATTAATGTGTTAATTATGGAATACTGTTCTTTTTTCCCTTGTAGTTCTACACCATAATAAACTAACTCATACAGATTTAAAGCCTGAAAATATCTTGTTTGTGGAGTCTGATTACATAGTGAAGTACAATGCCAAAATGGTAAGTTTGCTCTTTTTCTCTCTACTTGAATTGGGCTACTTCTGTCTTCACCTGAACTTTTCTTTAAAAAAAAAAGAAAAAAAGGTGTAGAAAGGTCAAGTGATAGAGTTATGGTTCCTAGAATTTTTTTCTTGTGCTCTTTGAGGTGCACTGACTTTCTGCTAAGCAAGTAACTTTGCTCTGATTCATACTAAACTGTTTCGTCTAATCACTGGTTAAGTTTTTTTGCTGTTTAATGAAGTCCTGGCATTCATAGGGAGCATTGTGTTAATGGCTTTGAATTTAGACAGGCTTTTTCCTTGATATTTCTTAAGCCTTTTGAATCCTTTTCTTTAAAGCATACCTGTGTTTTGAGAGAAATGTCAGGTCTTACTTCCTTTCTGGAGTCTGAAATGCCTGTCAGTTTTACAGTCCTTGGCTTAATAGCTAAGAGGAATTTTCTGTTTGTTATCAACATGTGATGTTGATCATTGGGCAGTGTTACAATTGACATGGGCCCTGAATAGGACTATTCTTGACTGGTGTATTCCTTCTAAATCTAAGAAAACACTAAGACACAACATCGAGATAAGAACTTGTCTACACAAATCACTTCTAGCACTGGCAGAAATGCAAGTTTCTTTTTATGTTGCTCTCTTTGTTTTTCAAAGTATAAAAACTTCTTACAGACAGAAGAGCAATATGGACTTAAGTGCCTCTAGTTTACGCATAACGCTTGATTTCATTGTTTTATTTTAGAGCTAAAATAATATAAATGAGTGTGTGTACCAATGGATAGAAAAAAACAAGACAGAGAACAACTAACTGAAGTTAACTTGAAGGTTAAAAAAGATGAAAGGAGCTCTGTTACTGTGGGGAAAGTATTCATCTGTTTTGAATATTCAGATTAAATCACTTTGTTATCAGCTCCTCTTTCTTGGAGCTTGAGCTTGAAAAGGAATTGATGTATTTGTAAAGAGTGTTTTGTTATATAGGTTTAATTTTTAGCATTTTGTGCTAACTGGTGGTTTGAGGGTAAATTAAGATAACATGATGAACACCGTATGCCTAAGCATGCTTTAAAAAAATATTAACAAATAGCATTTTGATTTTCTTGCAGAAGCGAGATGAACGCACTTTAAAAAACACAGACATCAAAGTTGTTGATTTTGGAAGTGCAACTTTTGATGATGAGCATCACAGCACATTAGTATCTACAAGACATTATCGAGCTCCTGAGGTTATTTTAGGTCAGTAAAGATTTTTAAACCTTCTGACAGTTAAATTACAGTTCATTCAGATGTCTTTGCTTCATAAATGGGAGTAGTTGCTCATGGTTCTAATAATTCAGCCATCTCTCACAGATGGTGATGTTGGAACTCTTGACAGTTAACAGTAAAAGAAATATTCTAAAACTCGGAAGTCCAAACATGTTCCTTTCCCGCTTTCTCCCACCGATGTTTGGAGAGAGATGTGAAGAGAGGAGAAAATGGGCATCAGTAAATGCATGGAAAGTGGGCATATGCTTTGTGGATTACAGGTTTTGAGAATATGTTGAAAAGTAAAACATAAACTTTGCCTGTTTTGCAGCACTGGGATGGTCGCAGCCTTGTGATGTTTGGAGTATTGGTTGTATTCTAATTGAGTATTACCTAGGATTTACAGTGTTTCAGGTAGGTACATAAAGTTAAATCGAAACATTTTTGTTGCAGACTACTGATTTTGATCTTTTAATGCCATATACTTCACTACTGTAAAAGGCATGACCTCACAGGCTTTTTAAGTATTGTATAGATGAGATTGTAAAGACAGCATGCATATATGAAAATGTTATGTCCTGGTTAGCTCCTTCAGACTATTCAAGATGATCTTTTCTGGCTTTTTGGCTAATGAAGCCTGTCTAGATTCTGAAGATTCTGCTGAAATGAATAGTAAAGAAAACGTACTCATACAAAACTTGTTTTATGAACTTTGTTCAGGGGCTGCCTTAACTGTGGAAAGTGCTATATAGCAAGCTGCATTGCATAATCTATTTTTAATAATTTAAGGTGATGTTGTGGTTGAACCTGGCAGGTAGCCAAAACAACCACACAGCTGTTCACTCACTCTCCCCTGCTCCCAGCAGGGTGGGGCAGAGAATCGGAAAAGAAGAAAGGGTAGAACTTGTGGATTGAGATAAAGGCAGTTTAATAGGACGGGAAAATATAAATAACAATAATAATGATGATAAAAGAATATACAAAACAAGCAATGCACAGCACAATTGCTTACCACCCGCTGACTGGTGCCCAGTTAGTTCCTGAGCCGCGGTGCCTCCCTGGCCCATTCCCCCAGTTTATATACAGAGTGTGACATCATATGGTACAGAATCCTCCCCGGCCAACTCCTCCAGTTCATACACAGAGCATGATGTCATATGGTATGGAATTTCCTTTGAGCCCTTCTGGGTCAGCTGTCCTGGCTGTGCCCCCTCCCAGCTCTCCCTGCACCCCCTGCCTCCTTTCAGGCAGGCCAGAGCATGGGAAGCTGGAAAGTCCTTGACTGCTCAGCAGCAACTAAAAACAGCAGTGTGTTAGCCACATTTTTTTCATCACAAATCCAAAAGTCTCATATTAGCTTCTGCAAAGAAAATTAACTCTATCTCGGCTGAAACCGGGGCAGGTGATAATGTACAAAGATAGAGTGACAGCATGCCAGCAAACATCTTGTTTGTAGATGAGTGTTTGTTACCAAGTGGCTGAGAATAGAAAAATATGGTGAAGTGCATTTGTTGCTTTTTCCGCACAGACGCATGATAGTAAAGAACACTTGGCAATGATGGAAAGAATACTAGGGCCTCTGCCAGCTCACATGATCAAGAAATCCAGGTAAGTTCATTGTAGGAGTAAGTTGCCTAATATTTTGCTATTATAAGAGGAACTTTAAATTAGTTTCCATTGCTAGCTGTGAGCTTTTGAAGATCATCAAAGAGACTTACAGGCTTTTTGTTACCCATTTGTCTGTTGCAAGAAAATTGTGTCAGGTTTAGGTGAATTAAATAGTTGACAGTAGTCCTCTTTTCTGGTTTTAGTCTGAATTACCAGCAACCAAAATGCCAACTGCTAACGGTAATCAAGTATGAATGTTCTTAAGTCCTTAAAGCTTGATAATGGTCACCAAAATAGTATTAGACACCCATTTTTCTACAAACTGTGAGAATAAAGCACCTGCTGTCATTAGAAGATCTACACTGAGAGGGAAAAGAGGGTCCTGCCTTGCTAATACAGCTGCCAGCCTCTTCCACTGTCCCTTCACATCCCTCAGACATGTGCTTCAGTGACCTTTCTCGCTTCCTCAAAGATAACTACACGCAGCAGGAGTTTCCCACTTTTACTGCAAGGAGAAGCAGCCAGCACAGGGTTCTCCTCTAACCTCCATATGTCCGAAATCCACAACACATGAGATTTGATGGTCCATTCTCCTTCTGAAATAAGTTGTCCTCTTGTCAGCTAATCTAGATAATCCTGTAACTCATGTTATAGTAGAATTCCAATAATTCTGTGTTGGGTAGTGTATTACAGTTGTCCAGCTGATTCATAATGCATTTTGAGAAGTGAGAAAAAAAACTTAGCTGCAATTGGAATAGATTCAGGTAGTATTTAAAATAAGATGCTACTTACATTGTTAATGTAATACTGAGGTGTGGATTCGTCAGGGCTTTATTTGCACTGGTAGTCTCATGTATTTGCAGTATGCTTTCTAAAGACATTTGGGAATAACTGGTTTTGTTAAATAGTTTCTAACCACTTAAACTCTGCGGGTTTTGTAAGAAATGTTTTTTAAAAGTTGATAGATTTACAAGATGTCTTTTGTTTGTTACTAGCAGATGAGACCAAGTTCTTATCTTGGAACACCTTAGAGCATCCATCTCTTTAAATGTCAGAAATGGAAAATATGTTTTAAGTGGCTGCTTTGATTGGAATACTGAAGGGCCTGTTTTCTATATATTGTGACAATGGTAACAAAAGCAACAGGTCTCTGTGGATAGGTATTAGCTAAAAGAGATGTTAGCTCTCAAATGCAGAGGGGTATGCAGGAACATTTTTACGGTATTTCAAAACTTCTTAGAAGGGTGTCTGCCCACTTTATGCACTGATACCATCTTAAAATTATTTTCCTCATCATGCAGAAAGCATTATTTTCACCACGACCAATTGGACTGGGATGAACACAGTTCTGCAGGACGATATGTTAGGAGACGCTGTAAGCCTTTAAAGGTAGGAGACAGCATTATTACTACTTTTTTGTTAGATTTGCAGTTGTGAAACATCTCCCTAAAATACTTCCTTCTTTTTTCTTTCTTTTTTCAGGAATTCATGCATTGCCAAGACACAGATCATCAGAGTCTGTTTGACCTTGTTCGCAGGATGCTGGAATATGACCCAGCCAAAAGAATTACTCTTGATGAAGCCTTGCAGCATCCTTTTTTTGAACCATTAAATAAATAAATATATTCAAAGATCTTTTATGCTTCTCCAAGGAGATTTCCTAGACTGTGTCAGTCAGCAGAGGTTGCATGAAACTTTTGTAAACTTTAAATTATTTTGTACAGTTTAGTCTGTAAATATTTACATATGTTTTGTATAACTGTTATGTTTACCTTGTTGAACAGTTGTAGTCTTCTGGGTATCAAAGTGAAAAATAAAAGTAATTTTCATTTTTGAAAATTGTTTTCTCTTTGAAACTGTACGCCTCTCCTTTTGCAGTTGGGGCTAGTTACTCATCTGACTGGAGGTGAGGGGTCTGTGGGCCAGCTGAACAAGTTTTGGAAACAGTAAATGTTTTTAACTAGCTTCCTGTTACTAGTCACAAAAGATTTGAAGGGCTAAGCGTATTTGATGATGCTGTATAATACTTTGTGATAGCATTCTGAGATGTGGTTGTAAACAGGTTATATTCTAAGTAGCTATCTCTTTTGTGGGTCACCTTTTTCCCAGATTTTCTATTTAAACAGCATGCATTGCTCTCTGGCTGGCTAATTAGTCTCTGGAAACTGGTCTGATGTGTTCAGTGTTAAGTATTTATAGGTAATTTTTTTGTAAAGGTCTGAAAAGTAACATTTTCAATAGTGCCTTGATTCACTGAAGGTCAGGATTTTCATGATAAGATTTTTAAGGACTGTACTGCACCTGGAGAAAAATGTAGAGAAACGCTGCATGCCACAGAATCGTGGCATGTTTAAGCCCTTCTCTTGCAGTAGTAACAAGATCATCCTGAAGTCTTCAAATATGTATTTCTGTGGAGCTTGATCTCTAATTACTGATAAATTAAGTAACCTTGGCAACTGAGAAACACTGTCACAGACGATAACCTAGGAAGGAGGAGGACAGGTTCTCAGTTGCAACTCCTGAAGTCAGGTGCTGACTTAAGAAGAAAATGGTGTTACCTTCGAAGCCCCATTAATGTGCCTTGGTAGCTTTTGCTGTTCCGTGTTTAAGTTGGTGATTTCTTGGTCTTGTTCAATGCTCTTAATCCGTTGACACAGTACGGATGGCTTGCTGAGCAGGAGGAAGGGAAGGCCCAAGGTAGGGTTTGTCTAAGCTGGCTGTTAGCCTAGAAGCAATGTGCAAGTTGTGGCCATTTATTGCCATCCTGACTTCAGCATGCAAGCCTTCCTTAAGGAAGGAAACAGTAAATTGTTTCAGTTCCACAGGGACCTGACTTTGGGTTTTGTGCTTGCTGAGTAAGTCCTCAGGCACAGTAAGATTTTAAACTGATGTCCTTGTTCCACTGGTGTGGAGGAAGCTTAATTTGCAAGAGGCTCCAGACATGCATATCTCTGACTTGGGGGTAGAACTTTGCTGGGATGAGGCTTTGAAAGCTTATCTCCTGTAACCTGTGCCTCCTACTGTGGTTGATTGTATCTCATAATAGACACCCCTCTTCCTAGGATGTTGGCATTCACATCATTGTTTCTTCTCTGTGTGACACAAAACGTGAAGGTACCATCCAGGTCAGCAGTGACGGTGGTAGGACTGAGGAGGACAGGAGTGAACTCCTTCCCTTCTTTCCACAGCACTTTCCATCCCACAGCTTCAGAGGCAAAGCAAGGACTTGGCTGAGCCTATCGGCTAAGTAATACAAATCAAAGGCAGATGGAGGGGAAAAAGTTTATATGCTGCTATAACTATAAAACTGTAACTATAAAACAGTTGCACCAAAATTAGAAAGGGAAAGACTGAGTACTCTTGCTTAAGGAGTTCTTCTAGCCTTTGTTAATGCAGTTACTAGAGTGCATTGCACTTGCTAAAGGGGATATGTGCTGGAAAAAAAAGTAGGTATTTTAAAAACCTGTTCAAATTCACTTTTCTTCTCCCAGTAAACTAAAAAAAATGCACTATCAAGATTAATACAGCATCTGCAGCGAGGTGCCAAAGTAGTTTCGCAGGCCTTAGGGTACGTACAGGAGAAGTGTTAGTCTGAAGGGGCACGCGTCCAACATCCTGGGCTCCCCGCTGGAGCCGCGCAGAGCTGTTCGCAGCTGAGCACCAGCCAGGTGCCAGGGGCTCTACCTGCAGCAGGTCCGACTTCTCCTCTCCAGGCTGCCCTCAGCGGTTTTGCCTTTACTGGGGAAGAGATTTTTATGCACACACAACCCCCTGTTGTCTTGTTAGTACATGAATATAATTGGGGTAGTTTGTAATCATTGCATGTTTGGATCAAGGTAAAGAAACTGCCTTTAGCTGTTGGTAAATAATTGTAAGATCCATTCTTACCTTTCTCAGCACTTCTGAATTTTAGTTATTGTACCTTAAAAATACAGTCTGTGAATCTGTGAATGGTTCAGCCAGGCAGACCAGCAGTATGCATTTCCATAACAGGTCAGTTACACATTTTACTACACATGGATAACGGGCTCCAGTAGTGACCAGTCCCGCTTTTTACAGCTTCTCGGTATCTCGGCCATGAGGAGGGCTCAGGTCATGTGGGCACATTTTAGGAGAAGATGCTTTGCACCCTTGAAGCTCCCCCAAAGCAATGGTACTGTGCGCGTGCAGAGTCTTAGCGGCCTCATGGAAAGGAGGGAGGTATCTTCAGGCACGTGAAGAGGAGCAGGAGGTAGTTGTTAGCAAGTGACACAAGTGTGCCTGGCTAACTGGTCTGGAAACTGGCTACAAAAAAGCAGTGTGTATATATAGTGGTGTAGCTGTGTGCATGCGTGGGTTTTACTACCTGATACTGGCACCGCTCCTAGCCGCATTTTCTAACTCTGTCCTGGGCTTCACCCATTTATTCCAGAAGCAGGAATTGCCCCTAGAAGGGCAGGGGCCGGGAGGCAGGGGGTACGTTTGGATTTGTACAGTATGTGCTTAGAGTCTAGACAGGCATTAAGTTATCTGAAGATGTTTTATATGCGAGTTAAGAGGTGATGTGATGCGTCCGTAACAGCGAGGAAAAGGCAAGGATGTTTGGCAAAGGCCGGGGGTAGGTACGTGGTGGTTGTGCGTGGGCACAGTTACTCTCCTTCGCCGGGAGGCAGGGGGTACGTTTGGATTTGTACAGTATGTGCTTAGAGTCTAGACAGGCATTAAGTTATCTGAAGATGTTTTATATGCGAGTTAAGAGGTGATGTGATGCGTCCGTAACAGCGAGGAAAAGGCAAGGATGTTTGGCAAAGGCCGGGGGTAGGTACATGGTGGTTGTGCGTGGGCACAGTTACTCTCCTTCTGAGGCTGCCTAAAGCGGATAGGGCGCTTTACGGTGGTAAGGTGGGTCCGTTACAGGGCACGGTGGAAGGCCGCCGCGCTTCGCAGGTGCGGCCTCTTCCCCGGCACCGGTGACAGCCCGGGCGGGGGCGGCAGCGCCGGC